>NC_135501.1:54325048-54607548 GCF_052857255.1 Amblyomma americanum
GCTACAGTCGCCGATTTTGCAAAGGAGGCGGCAGGCATGGAGCGCGCCCTGCAGCAGCGGTTTGCGCACTACGGCCGTTCCTCAAACATCACTGCTGTGGAGTGCCACATGCCGAGGCCCGGGGATGAGAACACCTCCCTCCGAGAGCTCATCAGGAGTATCGTTCGCGAAGAGCTGCAGAAGCTTCGCTCTGTGGAGCAGTTTCCTAGTGTCACCGCCATCTCGGAGGCTGTCCGTGACGAGATACGCCGCACGGTGCAGCCCACTCCACCGCCACCAGCGCCCTATGTGATGACATACAGCGAGACATTGCGAAGTCCTGCACCACCACCGCCGGCGTTCTACTCTCCTGCCCCTACTGCGCCGTCCCACCGATTCCCGCATACGACAGCGCTGCCAGACGGCCGCCCACCCGTCACGAAGGCAAACATGTGGCGAAAGCCGAACAACAGGCCCCTGTGCTTCCATTGCGGCGAAGCAGGCCACATCCGTCGTCACTGCCCGTACCGCCGGATTGGCCTGCGCGGCTTTTCGCCTGACGCACCCCTGCCGCGCTATGGTGAACAACCCCGCGAGATCGATCAGTACCTAGCGGCCAACGTCCCACCTGTACCCACTGCCCAATGTCAGTCCAGGTCACCGTCGCCTCGACGGTTTTCTTCACCAGTTCGCCAGTCCTACGTCCGGCAGTCCTCCAGCCCGCGCCGGGAAAACTGAGGACGGCGACCCCCGGAGGTAGGGCCGCCGTCACCGGACATAATGACGAACATCCTCCGCTCACCGACGTTAGCATGCGACCCGACCCCACGCCGCGACGACCTTTCGACGCCCAGAGACGCCTTCTTCGCTTGACGCCTCAATTGGACAATCTGAACGACCCTTAAGTCCGATGACTTTTCGACGAACGGAGACGCCTCCGCTTGACGCCCCAACCCGACCGCGAGAACGATCCCCTAGTCCGACCTCCCTCACACAGCGTTTTTCTGACGGTGACCAAGCTTCGGCTGAAATCTCGGTCATCGTTGATGGCCGCCGCGTGACTGCTCTCGTAGATACCGGCGCCGATTTCTCCGTCATGAGTCGTGGTCTGACGCTTGTCCTGAGGAAGGTGCTACGCAACTCCAAACACACTTATTTTGAAAATCTTTTTGGTCGCGTTGCAACTCGGGGAGACGCTCTCTGGCGTGAATTAAATAAACTTTTAAATCGCAATACGCACGAAAGTGGAGACCTCGAAATTAGTGTCAATAATCAAAGTTTTAAAGGAAGAGAACTAGCAAATAAGTTTAATGAATACTTTACGACTTTAGCGAACAGTAACCATGATGATAAAGCATCGTCCTACTTGGGTCTACCGAATGCCCACACTGCTTTTTTTGATGCAGTTACTCCAGATGAAGTGTATTCTATTTTTATGTCTTTGAAGAATAGCAAAGCGCGTGATATTGATGGCCTTCTTATCCGCCCCATAAAGTTTGTGCTCGAGCTCCTGGTACCTGCTCTCACACATATTTTCAATAGCTGTTTGACTACTGGTGTTTTCCCACAAAAAATGCAGCTAGCCAGAGTCACTGTTCTGTTTAAGTCGGGAGACAAAAATGAGTTTTCAAATTATAGGCCTATTTCTGTGCTGCCTGTCATATCAAAAGGATTGGAGAAAGTCATCTGCAAAAGAGTTGTATCGTTCTGTGATAAGCATTCTATAATATCCATCCAGCAGTTTGGTTTCCGACAAGGTATGTCAACAGAACTGGCCCTTCTCACACAAAAGGAATTTATTATAAAGGTTTCGAACAACGAAAATTAACACTAGGCGCCTTTGTAAATTTCTCTAAGGCATTTGACAGAATTAACCACACAACCCTATTTTCTAAGCTTGAACATTACGGATTCCGTGGAATACCTCTTGCCCTTTTACAATCCTATCTGTCCGCGAGACAACAAAGCGTTTCACTAAAAGAGGAGTCCTCAGCTCTACGCAATATATCTTGTGGAGTGCCACAAGGTAGTATATTAGGACCCATTCTTTTTACTATCTATATAAATGATATAGTAACAATAAGCAACCAGGCATTCTTTGTAGTCTATGCCGATGACACAAGTTTCTTTATTCAGTCAGAGGACGCTAGTGAATTATCGTCTTTAGGTAATATTACATTTAGTAAACTGTTAGAATGGGGTAAAGTAAATTCATTAGAAATAAATACGAAAAAACCAAGGCTATCCTATTTCGACCTGCGCAAAAAATTCTTGATTACGGTATTTGTTTAAAGATAGGCCAAGAAAAAATAGATACTGTACGTGAGGTGAAAACTTTAGGTGTAGTATTTAATGAACATTTAAATTGGGATGCACATGTAACAAATGTGCTTCGCAACTTGGCCAAGGCCTGTGGCGTTCTGTGCAGACTTCGTTACATTGTCCCACCTAAGATAAAGCTAATGTTATATAATGCCTTATTTACCCCACACATCAATTACTGTAGCCTTGTTTGGGCAACGACATCAAAGGCGAACATACACCGGCTATTTTTAATGCAGAAGAAAGCAATCCGTCACATTGCAGGCTTACCGTATGATGGCCATACAATAGAGCTTTTCTCAACATATAATATAGTCCCTGCAGTACATCTATACAATTTAAACTTAAGTATGAAGTATAAAATCTCGTTGGCAAAATCCAATAGATGCTTTCTCTCGTTTTGCCATCTCAGACAATCTTGGGATGTTCCTTACAACATAAGACACAGAAACATTTGGCTAGTCCCCTTTTCGCGCACAAATAACGGTTTTAATAGATTGGAACATCGCTTGCCAGTATTATTAAACACACTTCAAGACACAGACATGGACATAAGAACAGCGTCAAGACCCGCACTCGTTAAATATTTTAGGAATCTAACAGTATGAAGCAATAGATTAAGGATTGGCATTTCCATGTTGTAATTAATGAAACATTTCTGTATAAATACATTTGTCTTTGTTTCAGATATCATTTTTGAAGTATGCACATGTTGTATAAATTTTTGTGTATAGAGTTTTTATATATATATGTGTGTGTGTGCGTGTGCTGACTCGGTATAATGTTTTCTGGTGTACGCGCGTAAAATATTATTTGATCGTATTTTGTGCTGTAGTGCAAGAACTTCTGCAGAAACTAATCTAATCATTGTGTGTAAATTTTTGTGTGATTTGAAACCGCTGTACGCTGCCATCAAAGGGGGCAAGGGCCTTAGTCAAGCTGCTTAACTAGCAGCTTTTAGTCCTTGCCCTCACATTTTTTCTGTAACAGGATAAATGTGGAATAAATGAAATGTGAAATGTGAAAAATGTGAAAGGTACTGACACCTTGGCCTGGAACACACATCCGGACAGCTGGAGGCCATCTGGTGACACCGCTTGGCGTCTGCACCGCTAGAATGGAGATTCGTGGTGTCACCTTCACTGCCTGCTTCGCTGTGTTGGCTCATTGCTCGAAGGACCTCATCCTCGGGTTAGATTTTCTTCGGGAACACGGTGCGATAATCAACCTCCGCAAACTTGTGACGTTCTCACCTCATTGTGCCATAGCCCACAGCAGCGAGCCCGACAGGCCTGTTTTTCGCGTGTTTGATGACAATGTCACGCTACCACTACGCTCCAGTTTGTTTATTACGGTGGAATGCTCCAACCCACGCACTCCTCACGGGGTTGCGGAAGGTAACCTGTCGTTACTGCTGAGTCAACAAGTCTGCGTTGCGCGGGGTGTTACTTCCCTCCGCGGACTGCGAACGCAGCTTTTTGTTACGAACTTTAGCGCCGAATACCGCCACTTGCCGCAAGCAACCGCCATAGCCTATTTCGATGAAATTAGTGACTCAGTCTCCCACTGCGCCTGCTCCCTCAACGATACCCATGCATCGACGTCTGACGCCCCCGTTATGACTGACGTGAACCCCGACCTAACCGCCGATCAGAAACACCGCCTTCACATGATCCTCGACTCTTTTCGTGACTGCTTTGCGACCACTTCTAAAGTTCGACAAACATCGGTCGCTAAACACCGCATTGTAGTGGATGAAGGCGAGAGGCCTATACAACACCACCCCTATCGAGTGTCTGCAAAAGAACGGGAGGTGATTCGGAGGCAGGTTGAGGAAATGCTCCGCGACGAGGTTATCCAGCCGTCAACAAGCCCGTGGGCTTCGCCCGTTGTGCTGGTCGCCAAGAAGGATGGCACTCTACGATTCTGCGTCGACTATCGTCGCCTCAACAAGATTACTAAAAAGGACGTTTATCCGTTGCCCCGAATTGATGACTCGTTCGATCGCCTGCGTCATGCCCGATACTTTTCCTCTCTTGATCTACGCAGTGGGTAGATCGAAGTCGATGAACGTGACCATGAAAAGACCGCGTTCATAACGCCTGACGGTTTGTACGAGTTCAAGGTGCTCCCCTTTGGCCTGTGTACCGCTCCTGCCACCTTTCAAAGTATGATGGACACTGTCCTGGTTGGCCTCAAATGGCAGTCGTGTCTCGTCTATCTTGATGATGTGGTTATTTTCGCTGCGACCTACGAAGAACATCTCAAACGCTTGAGTGCAGTATTGACGGCCATCCGATCAGCCGGTCTATCTCTAAAACCCGAAAAATGCCACTTCGCGTACCAACGGCTTAAGTTTTTGGGCCATGTTGTGACACCTGAGGGTGTCAGCCCCGACCCCGACAAGACGGCTGCTGTAGCTGCGTTCCCGACTCCCACTGATAAGCGAGCTGTGCGCCGGTTTCTTGGCCTCTGCGCATATTACCGACGCTTCGTGCAAGACTTCTCCAGGCTGGCTGAGCCTCTCACACGGCTGACAAAAGACGATCAGCCTTTCGTCTGGGCACAGGAACAGCAGGACGCCTTCGAAAAGCTCCGCAAACGCCTACAAACAACGCCCATTCTTGCCCATTTTGACGAGGAGGCAGATACAGAACTTCACACCGATGCCAGCAACATTGGCCTCGGTGCAGTCCTCGTCCAGTGGCAAGATGGTGTTGAGCGTGTGATTGCTTACGGCAGCCGCACGCTGTCTCGGTCCGAGGCCAATTACTCAACCACTGAAAAGGAGTGCCTCGCTGTTGTGTGGGCGATAACGAAGTTCCGGCCCTACTTGTATGGTCGCCCGTTTCGGGTCGTGAGTGACCACCACTCACTGTGCTGGCTCGCGAATCTTAAAGACCCCTCGAGCCGGCTAGCTCGTTGGAGCCTTCGCTTGCAAGAATTTGATGTAACAGTTGTCTACAAGTCGGGCAACAAACACAGCGATGCAGACTGCTTGTCCCGTGCTCCTATCCCGTCCAGCTCTGATGACCTCGAAGATGACCCCCTCTTTATTGGTGCTCTGACCACGTCCGACCTCGCTCAACACCAGAGGGACGACACGGAATTGCGGCCACTCATCGATTATCTTGAGGGTACCGCCTCGTTACCGCCTCGTCTATTCGCGCGTGGCTTGTTGTCGTTTTGCTTGCGAGATGGCGTCCTCTACAAATGAAATTATGCCCCGACGGACTCTGGTTATCTGCTCGTGGTTCCAACGGCGCTCCGCACTGACGTTTTGCAGGCATGCCACGACGAGCTTCCTTCCGGCCACCTCGGGTTTTCTCGAACGATGGCACGAGTTCGTCACCGTTATTACTGGCCCAGGCTTTCTGCGACTGTCAAGCGTTATGTACGTACTTGCCGCGAGTGTCAACGTCGGAAGAAACCACCTTTCAAGCTGGCTGGCTTGCTCCAACCCATTGCTCCGCCGAGAATTCCTTTCCACCAAGTCGGCATGGACTTACTGGGCCTATTTCCCACGTCATCATTGGGTAACCGGTATATTGTGGTTGCCACCGACTACCTCACCCGGTATTGTGAGACGAAAGCCCTTCCCCGCGCCACTGGTGCTGAAATTGCTGACTTTTTCATCATCAGCATAGTCCTCCGCCATGGCGCCCCTTATGTTGTTTTAACTGACCGAGGCACAGCGTTCACGTCCACGCTTACTCAGGAAGTTATGCGGCTCAGTGGCACAAGTCATCGTAAGACCTCAGCTTACAATCCTCAAACCAACGGCCTAACCGAGCGCCTCAATAAGACGATCGCTGATATGATTTCTATGTACGTCGACGACGACCATAAGAACTGGGACGAAATCCTTCCGTACGTCACGTTTGCCTATAATACTGCCCTTCAAGAGACGACGGGGGTTCACGCCATTTCGTTTGGTACACGGTCGTGAAGTCGTGACTATGTTGGACACGATGTTGTTGCCCGATATTGCCCGCCCATCCGTTGCCGACGCTGATGCATTCGTTCGCCATGCAGAGGCTGCCCGCCGGCTGGCTCGGCAATGAACCTGCGTGCGGCAAGAAGTCGATGCTCACCGCTATAACCTCCGTCACCGCGTAGTCATTTTCCAGCCTGGCGATCAAGTGTGGGTTTGGAGCCCCATCCGTCTGCGCGGTCGCTCCGAGAAGCTTTTGCGCCGTTACTTCGGCCCCTACGAGGTACTCCGCCAACTCAGCGACGTTACGTATGAAGTGCGCCCGCAAGGGAGTGTTCGTTCTTCCAGACGCCCGCCGACATCCGAAATTGTGCACGTCGCAAGACTCAAGCCATACCATGTCCGCTAGGACAACTCTCACCACGTTCGGTGCCTGGGATTCTGTTAACACCAACACGTGGCTCCCCCTCACTGTCAGGCATCGAGTCGATGCCTTTCCAGAGGGGAGGCGCAATGCCGCACTTAGTTTAGCCATCACGCTACCGGCTCCCCCGTGCGGTCTGTCTTCGACCTTTGTCGCGCGCCGGACTTCGTCCTCTTCTGCTCGGTGCTAGGCCCTGCCGGCTACGCTCTGTGCAGTGTGCTCGCCAGGTACTGTTCTGCCAGGGATTGAACGTCCTACCGGCGTCCGTGACAATATTGTTACGTACTCTGCAGGCACTGAGTGAGTCCGGGGTGTTTATTTAAGAGATTTAGCGACGGGGCGCAGAGCTCAAACCGATCAGACCGACCAGCTTCCTTTTCCTCTACCCTTCTGATCTCCTCTCCTTCGTCGTCTACGCAAAGCACGTTACACTTCCCTCTACGCAGACGAAGCCTCCCACGGCGAGCTAAGCAGTGTCCCGAGGGCTGAAGCGTTTGAGCCGAGCAATATGCACCACATGGGTCTTTCGTGAGCATCGGCCGCTGTCACTAAGGCGTGAGACGACGTAGTTCAAATCACTGAGGCGCTCAAGCACAGCAAAAGTGCCAGTGTAGTGGGATAGGACCTTCTGACACAAACCGCGCTTCCGGAGCGGCGTCCACAACCGCACTCGATCGCCAGGGTCATAGGAGATAGGCTGGTGGCGAATGTCGTAGCGGTGTTTAGAGCGCTGCTGAGAGTCCAAAATGCGGAGGCGGGCAATTCAACGTGCTTCTTCAGCTCGGCAGAGTGTAGTGGCAATGGAAGGCTCATCGTAGATAGTGTTGCAAATGGGTCGCAAGCCCCAAGGGTAGCGTTGGCCTGGCGGCCTGGGGCACAGCTGGAAACATCCGAAGGTCCTGGCAAAGGATGAGTCGACTGCCAACAGAACAACTTGTTTATTCTAGCATCGCAAAAGAGCAGCCGGTCAGGGCGACCACATTACTCAACGGAAGAAATCAAAGCCTCTCCTTGGCGTCCGGGGCAGCTGCCTTTATACCCTCGGAGTCGAGGGCAAGAAGGAACGGCTCTGGATGAGGTGCACGAGACGGTGACGCACGGACACGTTGAGACGTGACGTGACGCGTCCGCCGGGCCGGTGCCGGTCAGACCTCCTCGCCTCCCAGTTGGGGAGCTCCTCTCCCTGGCTGCCGCGCTTTGACAAGCGTGGGCACCAACATGCACACACACACACGAAGACACGTGGCATTGAAACCTGCCTGGACGCGCTTGGCGGGAGGCGTTGCGGCAGCGCTGAACGGGCCAAAATGACCGCCACTTTGAACAAAGCCCCGGCGTCCGTTGCATCCGCGCCGGCTATACCGCGCGTCGTAGGCGAAACGTAACAGACCGCCCCGCTGGGAGAAGGAGATCCCGATGGTCAGGGGACTGCATCCGCTGTCCGGAGGGATGTCGCTCGATGATGCTCGTAATCGAAATCGGTCATCCCTCGGCGTGGCCTGAGCGCAGCGCACAGAGAAGGCCTCTTTCTCGGGTTCAGGTTCACACAGGACACTGCAAAGTGACTTCGGGAGAGTTGCCATTTTTGTTCTCGTTCCCAGCAAGCGTTAGAACTACGCCGAAATGCAACCGCTCAGTCAGCAAGCACGACACAACCCTCACTAACCTCTGCCAGGCTCTTTCCCCTTTTATACTACTGCCTAGTTCCTTACAGTAGTCAAGCAGCACTCAGAACGCGTCCACAAATGGGAAAATTGCACTAGAAAGCACGTCATCACTTTGAAACACTAAACAAAAGCAATATGTTAAAAATCCTGCCTCGGGAAGAAAACATCAGTAACAAACAACTTTGAGGCGGATTCCTACGTTAGGGGCCTCGACTTAAGCCATCGGCGTTACCGTTGAGACTCCGCTTTTTGTAACGCACCTCAAAGGAATATTGTTGCAAAGCGAGGCTCCAGCGCAGGAGGCGGCCATTTTTGGGAGAGATGGTCTGCAGCCATTGGAGAGGGCAGTGATCCGTCTCAATGATAATCCTCGAACCGGCTAGGTAGCATGACAATTTCTGAACGGCCCACACGAGACACGCACACTCTTTCTCGGTGGCGCTTTACGCCTGCTCACGACAGGTCAGCTTACGACTAGCATACAGAACGGGGTGTTCCACTTCTCCATTTTCCCGTTGGCACAGTACAACGCCCATGCCTCGCTCACTAGCATCGCACTGAACAATGAACCCTTTTGTGCAGTCTGGCGATCGTAGCACAGGCTGGCTTGTTAGGGCGCTCTTTAGGGCGCTTAAAGCTCTTTCCTTTGTCTCGCCCCAGACGACTGTTTGGGGCTCTGTTTTTCTTAGAGCATCCGTCAGGGGAGCCGCGATATCGGAGTACCTGGGGATGTACCTCTGATAGTAGCCGGCGACACCTAGGAACGACCGAATATTGGTCTTTGTGCGCGGTTGCGGGAAGTCTCGCACAGCGGCCACCTTTATTTCAGAGGGGCGGCGACGACCCTGTCCAATCACGTGACCGAGGTAGACAACCTCGGCCTGTGCTAATTGGCACTTGGGAGCCTTGACTGTCAAGCCCGCTTCGCGCAGGCGGGTTAGCACTGCCCACAAGTGTGCCATATGCTCAGACCAGGATGCGGAGAATATCGCTACGTCGTCTAAATACGGTAAAGCGAATTCTTCCTGTCCCCGCAACACTTTGTCCATGAGGCTTGAAAAGCAGTATGGTGCGTTCTTCAAACCAAAACTCAAAACTTTAGGACGGAATGTTCCCATTGGTGAAATGAATGCCGCATACCTACTAGCCTCTTCTGTAAGTGGAACCTGCCAATAACCCCTGACATGATCTAGGGTGAAAATAAACTGAGCGCTACTAACTTTCTCAAGGCGCTCCTCGATGTTAGGGATCGGATAAATTTGATCCTTAGTGATGGAATTAAGCCTGCGGTAGTCGACGCAAGGACGAGGTTCCTTGCCTGGTACCTCAACTAAAATCAAAGGGGAGGTATAATCGCTCTCACCCGCCTCAATAACACCGAGCTGCAACATTTTCTTTACCTCAGCCTGCATAATATCACGCTGGCGGGGTGACACCCGACACACGTTGGATCGTACTGGCTCTGGAGAGGTAAGTTCTATTTCATGAGTAAGGACAGAAGTCCTACCAGGCCTCTCAGAGAACTGACCTTGAAACTCTTGTAAGAGTTGGTGTAGTTCGGTTTTCTGCTCAGGCGACAGCGGTGCTTTACTGATTAAGTCACTAATGACCTGATCGGTGTCTTCCCTGTTCGTTCCCTGTTCGTCACTGAGCCTAGTCCCGGAAGCTCGACCGGAAGCTCTTCGGGAACGTTTACCATCATACACACCACTGCTTCCCGTTGTCTATAGGGTTTGAGCAGATTACAGTGGTAAACTTGCTGTGCTTTCCGTTTTCCTGGCAGACTCACCACGTAGTTAACGTCCGACAGTTTTTGAACAATCCGTGCTGGGCCCTCCCACTGCACGTCGAGTTTGTTTTTTAGTGATGTGCGCAATATCATTACCTCATCGCCCACCTCAAAACGACGGGCCCTGGCTGTCCGATCATAATAAACCTTGGCCCTCTGCTGGGCCTTTGCCATTGCTTCACCTGACATCTCCTGTGCCCTTCTTAAGCGTTCGAGGAGCCTAAGCACGTACTCGACCACGACTGGGTCGTCGTCCCTGCCTTCCCACGAGTCTCGAAGCATGCGAAGCGGAGACCGCAGCGAGCGACCGTACACCAGCTCAGCTGGCGAAAACCCCGTAGCCGCATGCGGCGCGGTCCTTAATGCAAACATCACCCCAGGCAGACACAGCTCCCAATCACTTTGTTGTTCAAAACACAATGCTCTCAACACGCGCTTCATGACGGAGTGGAGCTTCTCAATGGAATTCGACTGTGGGTGGTACACTGAGCTGTGTAACAGCTTTATCCCACACCTTTCGAGAAAGGCTGTCGTCAAAGCGCTAGTAAACACTGTGCCCTTATCTGACTGGATTTCCACAGGAAAACCAACTCGCGCAAATATGGACAGTAGTGCATTGACTATCTCAACTGAGCTGAGTTCTTTAAGCGGCACTGCTTCAGGGAACTTTGTCGCTGGGCAGATCACAGTCAAAATGTGTCTGTACCCCGTGGCTGTTACCGGCAGAGGTCCCACTGTATCCATAACGAGCCGTCTAAAAGGCTCCGTAATGATAGGTACCAACTTCAACGGCGCCCTCGATTTGTCCCCTAGTTTGCCAACCCGCTGACAGGTGTCACATGTCCTCACAAAGTGTTCTGCGTCACGAAAACACCCTGGCCAATAGTACTCTTGCAAGAGACGGTCCTTAGTCTTCTTAACTCCTAGGTGTCCGGACCACGAACCCCCATGCGACAAGCGCAACAGATCCTGACGGTAGCACTGAGGCACGATCAGCTGATCGAACTCCACTCCCCTGCGGTCTAGATACTTCCGGTACAGGACCCCACCTCTTTCCAAAAAACGAGCATTTTTCTTGGCGATACCTTCCTTGACATTGCAGCGCATGTTTTGTAGGCTGCCATCCTTTTTTTGCTCGGCTATCAAAGCCGACCGGCTGACTTTTAGCAACATATTAAGTCCATCTGACGTAGGCGCGATGAGCAAATCTGCAGATAGCTCTTCTAACTTTCCCGTGTCGGGCATTTCCTTTCCAGTACCTGGTGCCTTCAACGCTACAGGCTCAATTTTATTCAGTTCGGACGTGCTCTGAATATCAGCTTGCTGCACCTCCGACCCTTTCTCATTGTTCGACAACGTCGGCCCCGCAACTACCGCCTTCACAGCGAGCTCCCGAACTCTCGATCTGGTTAAGGCCTGAACGCTAGCCTCACCAAACAAAAGCCCCTTCTCGCGCAGGAGGTGATCGGACCTGTTCGAAAATAGGTACGGGTACTGGGGGGCAGCATAGATGACACTGCGGCCTCCATCTCAATTGCTCCGAAAGGTCCTTCAATAAGCACTTTTGCTACGGGCAGACACACGCTATGAGCTTCCACGGCTTGCTTGATCCATGCGCACTCGCCCGTGAACATATCTGGTTCTACATCCATTGTAGCTGCGGAATCACGAAGCACTCGGCACTCTTTCCCGTTCACGAGGAAGTCTCGCATGTAAGGCTCGAGAAGCTTCATGTTCTCGTCAGTGCTGCGTTATGACAAAAACACGACTTTTGTTTTTGTTTCTGGACACTGCGCCGAAAAGTGACCCGGCTTCTGGCACGTATAACACACGCGTGCTTGCCTCGTCTCGAGCCGCTTTCTGCGTTCGGCTTCGGCTGCCGCCGTCTCCTTACGTTCGGTCGGACTGCTTTCTCTCGCATCCGCACTACGTGTGTCCCCCCTTGCTCTCATGGGTGTGAACTTCGGCTTCTCAAACTTGGAGCCAAATTCACCCTTTTGACCGTCCTTAGCTCCGCGAGCCCGACGCGTCACGAACTCCTCGGCTAGCTCGGCGGCTTTAGCCACTGTACTAACGTCTGGCCTATCCAAGACCCAGTACCGCACGTTCTCAAAGTAACCAACTATAAAACTGTTCCAGCGCGAAACACTGCAGAATTTTCTCGTGGTCACCAAACGCTTTCTCTTCTTTGAGCCACTCCTGCATGTTTGACATAAACCTGTAGGCAAACTCTGTATATGACTCACTTCTGCCTTTTTCATTTTCCCGAAACTTCCGACGGAACGCCTCCGCTGACAGCCTGTACTTTTTTCGCAGACTCGATTTCACTTGGTCGAAATCCTCTGCCTCCTCTCTCTTCAAGCGAGCGATTACGTCGGCCGCCTCGCCGGGTAACAAAGTGAGCAAGTGCTGTGGCCACGTTTCCCGAGAGAACTCTCCTTCTCACACGTTCGCTCAAAGTTAACTAGGAACAAACCAATGTCCTCTCCAAGCTTAAACGGCTGCATCAGGTCAGTCATTTTGAACGATACTCGTTCTCCTGCACCGTGTGCCTGACTTCCATTACGAGCATGTTCCTTCTCTACCTCGAGACGCTTCATTTCCAAAGCGTGTTGATGGTCGCGCTCTTCTTTCTCTTTTATCTTTTTGTTCTTTATGTTCGCGCTCGTCTTTCTCTTTTTGCTCTTTACGTTCGCGCTCGTCTTTCTCTTTTTGCTCTTTACGTTCGCGCTCCTGTCTTTTTGCTCTCTCCTCAATGGTCTCAAGGCATTCCGACAGCTCGTCATCCTCAGCCTCCAACTCAAGAATAGCCCTTAGCAGTTCTGGTTTTCTGAGTTTGGCTGAGACATCCAGGCCCAACTCTCTTGCAAGCTCCAGCAATTTCGGTTTGCGCAACGACTTCAAATCCATGGCTGCTCCGAATGCTGCTTTCTCTACTGCCTACTATTGTCTTGCCGCAAACTAACCCGGCAGCAACGACAACCACAATTACCAGCTCTGTTTCTGACACTAACAAAAGCCTGGCAAAACTCAGAAGAAGAAAGTCCCGCACTCACCAAACCTCGCAGCCAAGAATTCAGCGCAGTCATTCCGCTGCAGGCAACCAGTCATCACACAGGGCTCGTTGCACTGCTCCCGGATGGTCGTTGTGCTGCTCAGCATACAGTCGACCGCATATCTTCGCTGCTGGCCTCCGTTGTCGGGATCTCACCGCTGGCAACCAGTTGTTGCAAATGGGTCGCAAGCCCCAAGGGTAGCGTTGGCCTGGCGGCCTGGGGCACAGCTGGAAACATCCGAAGGTCTTGGCAAAGGATGAGTCGACTGCCAACAGAACAACTTGTTTATTCTAGCATCGCAAAAGAGCAGCCGGTCAGGGCGACCACGTGTCTCAACGGAAGAAATCGAAGCCTCTCCTTGGCGTCCGGGGCAGCTGCCTTTATACCCTCGGAGTCGAGGGCAAGAAGGAACGGCTCGGGATGAGGTGCACGAGACGGCGACGCACGGACACGTTGAGATGTGACGTGACGCATCCGCCAGGCCGGCGCCGGTCAGACCTCCTCGCCTCCCAGTTGGGGAGCTCCTCTCCCCGGCTGCCGCGCTTTGACAAGTGTGGGCACCAACATGCACACGCACACACGAAGACACGTGGCATTGAAACGTGCCTGGACGCGCTTGGCGGGAGGCGTTGCGGCAGCGCTGAACGGGCCAAAATGACCGCCACTTTGAACGAAGCCCCGGCATCCGTTGCATCCGCGCCGGCTATACCGTGCGTCGTAGGCGAAACGTAACAATAGAGAGAGGAAGGATGGTGTCGATGCAGCGGGGGGGAACGCGAGCATACAGGAGGTAAAAGGGGCTGTAGCCAGTTGTTTCATGCCGTGCAGTGTTGTAGGCATACGTAATAAAAGGAAGGACATCATCCCAGTTCTTATGGTCAGAATCGACGTACATGGCTAGCATAGTGGTGAGCGTGCGGTTTGTGCGTTCGACGAGGTTGTTTGTTTGTGAGTGATATGGTGTCGAGTGACGAAAATTGCATTCGCAGCGACGAAGAAGTGCTTCGACAACATCCACAGTAAACTGGCGTCCACGATCACTGATGAGAACGCGAGGAGGTCCATGACAGAGAATGAGAAAGTGCAGGAGAAAATTAGACACATCGGAAGCAGTGGCAGACGGTATAGCTGCTTTTTCACAGTATCGGGTTAGGTGATCAACACACACGATCGCCCAGCGGTTGCCGTTCGCAGACCGGGGAAAAGGGCCTAACAAGTCGATGCCCACTTGCTCAAATGGAGTGGTCGGAGGTGTGACAGGGTGCAGCTGGCCTGGCGAACACGATGCAGGGATCTTGGAAACGCTGGCACTGGACACAGCTGGCTACGTATTGTTGAATCGTTTGACGCATTTTGGGCCAGTAAAAACGTTCTTGGGTGCGGTGAAGGGTCCGGACAACTCCCAAGTGGCCTGACGTGGCATCGTCGTGCATCAGTTGAAGAACAGGGATGCGAAGGCTTTCCACCACGACAAGAAGGAACCGTGCACCGCCGGGCGTGAAATTCTTCTTGTAAAGTAAACCAGCGAGAATACAGAAACGGGCAGTAAGGAAATGGCCGGCGGCGTCGAAGAGTGCTGTTAACGTCGTGTCCTTGCGCTGTTCAGTCTTGAACTGGTTCGCATCAGGAAACGTGGGTGAGACAAAAGCGAGGTAGTCGTCGAAGTTGTTGCCATCGCAAGCAGTCGTCGGAAGAGGCAAGTGCGACAGACAGTCAGCGTCGGCGTGTTGACGACCGCTTTTGTACACGACGGTGAAGTTGAACTCTTGTAGCTGCAAAGCCCAGCGGGCAAGTCGGCCACATGGGTCATGGAGATTCACGAGCCAACAGAGCGAATGATGGTCGGTGACGATGGTAAAAGCATTGCCGTACAGGTAGGAACGAACGCGTTGCACAGCAAAAACTACCACAAGACATTCTTGTTCGGTAACTGTGTAGTTTCGTTCCGACTTGCTCAATGACCTACTGGCATAAGCTATCACATGCTGATCTCCGCCGTGGCACTGGATGAGCACACCGCCAACTCCGACACCACTGGCGTCGGTGTGAACTTCGATGGGAGCAGACGGGCAAAAATGGCGCAGAATGGGTCCCGACGTCAGGAGAAATTTCAGATGGCGGAATGCAGACTCACAGACAGGGGTCCACTGGAATGGCACGTCTTTTTGTAGGCGGCAAGTGAGTGGGAAGGCGACGTCGGCAAACCGCGGAACAAAATGGCGAAAATACGAGCACAGCCCTAAAAAACTGCGAAGTTCCTTGACTGATTGCAGCGCTGTGAAGTTGGTGACAGCCTCAACTTTCTGGGGATCCGGCCGGACACCGTCCTGATCAACCAAGTGGCCGAGGACAATTATTTGACGTTCACTAAAGTGACACTTCTTAGAGTTAAGGACCAGGTCCGCTCTTTCAATGCAGTCGAGGACGATAGCGAGGCGGCTGTTATGTTCGCTAAATGTCTTCCCAAAAATCACGACTTCATCCAAATAACACAAACAAATCTGCCACTTCAGACCACGCAAAATAGTGTCCATAAATCTTTCAAATGTGGCAGGTGCATTGCATAGTCCAAAAGGCATGACATTAAATTCATACAGTCCGTCAGGTGTGATAAATGCAGTCTTTTCTTTGTCGTTCGGGTGCATTGGTATTTGCCAGTACCCTGACCTTAAATCAACCGAGGAAAAATATGAAACAGAGTGTAGACAATCGATGGCATCGTCTATGCGTGGGAGCGGATACACATCTTTTTTTGTGATGGCATTTAGGCGACGATAGTCTACGCAGAACCGCCACGTATTATCTTTCTTTCTCACGAGGATCACTGGGGCCGCCCAAGGGCTTGAAGATTCCTGGATAACTCCTCGGTTTATCTTGTCATGAACTTGTTGGTCTATTATCTCACGTTCGGTTGGCGATACGCGGTAAGGCCTTTGTCGTATTGGAGGTGCGGATCCAGTATCGATCACATGATGAATGTGAGAACAGGGAATGGGTACTGGAGGGTCTCTGGAAAAATCGAACACTGTGACATGCTTTGAAAGCAGTCCCACCAAAATGCGACGCTCGGTCGTGGAAAGGGACTTATTAATCATGGCCTGAACTTTGGACTCTTCACAGGGGTGTCCCGGTTCTTCAAAAGCGTGATCACTGAGCGCCGCAGCGGAAACCGACAAGCCTTCCTCGAAATGGGCAAGCTTCATGCCACGAGGTAACACGGCGGGCTCTTCCGAATAATTCACTGTCCACAGCGTGGTGTGGCCGCCACTAGTTACGCGGACTACGCAACGGGGCACGAGGACACTCTTCTTAGCACACGTCAGTGCAGTGGGTTCCACCACGGCATAGAAGGCATCACACAAAATTTTCGATGAAACAACCGGCACAAATCCGGCAGACATCGCCGGTACAACTGTGTCCTCTGACACAGAGAACGCTCCGAAATCAAGAGAGGAGCTTTCCACAAGAGCCGACATCAGAGTTGCGTCCAATGAAATCCCTCCAGTACGACAGTCTAATGTGGCACCGCACTGCTGCAAAAAGTCAATTCCAAGTATAACGTCATGTGTGGAACGTGACAGCACAGCAAATTCAGTCCTGAACACTTGACCACCGATAATAACGTTCGCAGAACAGACACCAAGGGGAACTAATGTTTCACCCCCAACACCCCGAAACACCACAGCCCGATCCCAAACAAACATTACTTTTCGACCCAAACTATTCTTGAAGTTCAAACTCATTATAGATACTGTCGCACCGGTATCTACTAACGCCATAGTTCGAATTACGTCGATAAGCACTTCAAGTTTGTTCTTTAACATAAACACGGGAAGAGGGATTGATGATATTGACTCGCCGGCGGCCTCACCTCCATCGGCCGCGCCGTCTAGTTTCCCGGAGGAGGCGAGCGGCGTCGAGGAGATGGTGAGCGTCGTTGACGTGAAGGTGGTGGTGTCAGGCTGCGGTCGGAGGCAGGTGAGGTGTTTCGCAGCAATGCCGCACGGTAGCTACCCCAAGAGGATGTTGGCGTTGGGTGCTGAATGTCCGCATCAGGGTTGAGGGAAGTGTTCGGCCACAGGCGATGGTCTGGTTGCATCGGGCCTCGGCGGCGGCAGTATTGGGATATATGTCCGGTCATGCCACAGCGGTAACACACAGGTGACGGGCGCCAGCGATCAACGTATGATGCTGCCAAGTGTGGTCAGAACGTTGGTTGTAATCATTTCGAGGCTGTTGTCGCGCCAAGTCGCCTGTGTAGGCACGCCGTCTTCCCACAGACTGGTAGGCAGACTGTACCTCGCGGGGTCTCCGATCGGCGAAGTTCTGCGAAACGCCAGCTGGAACCCAAGAAGTAGATGGTGTTGCGGGCTCTGCCTGCAATGCGCAACCATCTTGCTGGGCGTCATCCCGGCGCACAGGGTCTTGATACCGGGGGATTTCCTCGCGCACAATTTGGCGAATCATGTCAGCCAGGTGACATTCACCAGGCGCCCAAATTTCGGCACAATACGACGAAGCTTCAAAGCCTCGAACGCTCTGCAATGCTTGATGACGTCGGCCGTCGACTTCAAGCTGTCTTTGCTAATAAGGAAGTTGTATACATCTTCAGCAATCCCTTTAAGTAAATGTCTGACCTTATCTTCTTCAGACATCCGCGAGTTCACTAGCCTGCACAACTTTACGATTTCTTCAATGTACATGGTGCAAGTCTCACCAGGTAATTGGGCCCGTTGAAGCAACGTCTGTTCGGCGCGTCTCTTTTTGGCAGAGCCGTCACCATAACATTTCTTTATCTCTTCTGTAAAGCGTTCCCACGTGGTAAGAGAGTTTTCATGGTTATCAAACCAAATCAGCGCTGTCGCTTAAAAGAATACGACGTTGGCTAGCCTCACTGTGGCATCCCAGCCGTTATAGCGACTCACCCGCTCGTAATTAGTCAACCACTCGTCGATGTCTTCATCGGACCTTCCAGCAAAGGTGCGCGGTTCGCGGTGATGCTGCCAGTGGCCCGCCGTGGGTGCTGCTTGCTCGGCGCCGCCGTCCTGAGGCATATCCAGTGGAAGTGGTGGCAATCCGTGGTGATACCCAGCAACGTCCACCACAACTGTTACGTACTCAGCAGGCACTGAGTGAGTCTGGGGTGTTTATTTAAGAGATTTAGCGACGGGGCGCAGAGCTCAAACCGATCAGACCGACCAGCTTCCTTTTCCTCTACCCTTCTGATCTCCTCTCTTTCGTCGTCTACGCGAAGCACGTTACAATATGATTGTTTGTGAACTCAGGTACACTTCCTGAAAATTCGAGCGCTCTAGGTAAAAAAATCACATTTTCAGGTGACCTTTGAACTCAGTGCCCATGACGCATGTGCCAATCGGCGAAACAGTTGCGCGTTGTCGTGAAGCACAGGTGCACTTCACAGGTGCTGCAAAAAACATTTGTCTTGACTTCTTTCTTTGTGTTCTCATAGCACTGCTTGCAGTTCCTTCGGTTGTCAGCCTTCTCAGGCTTATGGCGAATCCAGTCGCGTGGCAGATAAGATATGCTGGCTGGTTGATCATCATCAAGATTCAAAATTTGCTTGATGAGCATCTCTCAGAAAGAAAGCTGGTCAAAGCGGGCACTCAGACGTAGCTCAGGAGTATCGGTGTACTCCTTCCGATGCTCTTGAAATATAATAAAACTTTTTACACAAGCTATATCTATGCAGTGAAAAAAGAGTGTTTTCCACCAGCGCACACATTTACGAAGCACATTGTATGTTCCAATTATCTGGTCAGACTTGTCAACGCCCAGCATACCTGCGTTGTACTCATGCACCAATAAGGGCTTTCTTATGGTCCTCTCGCTCCACTTGTTGCCCACTTTTGTACGTCTCTTTGCAGGCACATGTTCATTGGCTGTATGAATGGTGCTCATAAGACCGACAGCCCGACGGTCCTTCCACTGAAGAAACAAAACGTTTCCTTCCCTCGTCCAATGGATGTGTCCACGTTCAGCTTTCTTTTCCCATTTTGAATCTTTTAGATCGCCAGGGAAGCCTCGACGATCTTTTCTCGTTGTTCCACATGCCAGCGCTTTGCACTGAAGGAGGTGTTCGAAAAGGTGCTTCGATGTATAAAATTGTCCATGTAAACTGTGTATCCCTGTCCTAAATATTTATCACAAAGTTTACTGACTACATCAAAAGCCAATCCATGTGGTCCCGGTGTCTCCCGCTTGCCCATGTAAACGAAGAACTGTAGTGTGTATCCAGTTTCTGACTCAGCTAAAGCCCACAATTTGTAACCCCACTTCGTCACCTTGCCCCGAATGTATTGCCTGATTCCCGAGCGTGCTTTTGATTTCACCATCCTTTCATCGACTGCAATGGCTTTCCATGGCTGAAAAAGTCGTGCCGACGCCTCGTTGATTTCTCGAAGTAGCGGGAGTTCCTTCCGCAGTTTGCCAGCTGAAGCATCATCCTCAGGGTCCGAGACATGCAAAAAAGCAAGCAGGGACAAGGAACGCTTCCTGCTCATGATCTTCCCTGGGAGCTGACCGCCGTAGATTGTTCCGGTGTTCCAATACAAGTGGAGGCGAGGTAGTTGCACTATGGCCATGTAAATCAACAGCCCAATGAAACGCAACATCTCAGGGGGCGTGACCTCTAGCCAAGAGCCATCTGGCTGAGCATAGCTCGGCTTCTAAAAAATCTTCATCCACGCATACTTGTTTGTGTGTGCACAGAAAGTGGCAAACATGTCAGCGGTAAAAAACATCATGAACATGTCCAGTGCACCGAGAAACCTCCGCGTCTCACTCCGGCGCATCACGTCCAGGTGTACACCCGGCGCGCGTTTTGGTGAGAACCTGACTCGGCATGGTGTGTTTGGCAAAATATCGCCTCCGTATGTAGTTGACACCCTAAAAGAAAAACGTAAACAGGTGTCGTCACTTACAAAGCACGTGCACCGTATAACAACACTACTGATATTCGAAACTATGCATACCTTGCCACACTAGTTGAAGGTCCGGGCTGCGTAGAATCATCGCTGTCTGAGTCGAAATCAGACGATCCAATGTCTGCTACGGACGAATCATCACTGTCTGAGTCGAAATCAGACGATCCAATGTCTGCTACGGACTCCTCACTACTGCTCATACTGAGAATATTGCCATCAGAAGCAGCGGAATCACTTTGAGATCACTTCTTTTCCAGCGGCACGCCACGTGTTCTCAGCGCCAAGTCGCGAAAACTCCGCGCTACCTCCTCCGCTTTTTTCTTTCGCAACAACCTTCGTGCCGGAAGGCAAGAAAAAAACAAATAAAACGCGCAGTAGTTCTTCTATTACTGGCCAGATGGCGCCACGCTTCCGTAAGCGCAGAGTTTTTTTTTTTGGCGTGGCATTCAAAAACCATCGATCCGTTGCGTTCGATGCTCTATGGCGCGGTAAGGAAAGAGTTAAATCCTAGTACTGCCACGATGGCTCAGTGGTTAGGGTGCCCCACTGCTGAACCCAAGGATACGGGCTGAATCCCAGCTGCCGTGGCCGCTTTTCGATGGAGGCGAAAAGCAAGGCACCTGTTTACTACAGTGACAGTGTACATTAAAAAACCCAAGGTCATAGAAATTTCCGAAGCCCTTCAGTGTAGCATCCCTGAGTCGCCTTGGGAATTTTTTATACTAGCATAACTATGTTTAAATTGTGGCCCCATACCTTAAATAAGATACAGTTTAGCCTGTGTAGTTTTGACTTAAGATTTTGTGTCCTTTTGTTTTAGGAGACTGAACGGCAGTGCGAGTTCTGGAACAGCGAATCCGCAGATCCCGAAATGGATTTTCCTTGTTCGCCACAAATTTGTGCAGAGTCAAGTCAGCCAGCACAGCAGAGTGGAGCTGGGACTTCAAGGCCTGCAAAAAAGAGAAGGCGAAATGATGAAGAAATAGAACAAAGAAAAGTTCTGCTGACAACAACGGTGGAAACTCTACAGAGGAGTCAGCAACGCCTGGCAGCCAATGATGAATGCGACGCATTTGGCAGCATGATGGCGTATGCTGTCCGCCAAATACCGCCAGGGCCAGACCGTCTGTTGGCCATGCTAAATGCCCATCAGGCAGTTGCAAAAATTGATTTGTCGAGGCATAGTGTTCCAGTTGAAATGTTAAACGTCTTCAACATGCAGAAATAAACACAGATTTCTATTTCACCTGGACACAAGTTTCCACTGACAGCTAACTTGGCCTTCATTGCTGAAGTAGCTCTTGAAAACTTCTCTAGTTTCCCGAGCACTCCTGCTGCAGTTCCCGCCAGTTTTTGAGAGCGGCTTAGGGCCGTTGTACGATCGTTTCGGAGCGCCTTCCGCCTCGTCCGGTTCGGGACGGAGCTGGCGGATCCGCCTCGTTCGGCGAACGGATGGAAAGTTGGTGAACTTCAACTTTCTGGCGGACGAGCGCATCCGGCCGGGGACCGGATTGCAGCTATTGGCTGCTTTTCCCGTGACGTCAGTGACGTCCGAGCCCCTCCTCCCTCCGCCTCGGTTCTGCTCTGCCCCGGCCTGCCGGGGCAAGATGGCCATCCGTCGACTGAACTGGGGAGCGCGGCCTGGGCAGTGGCAGCGATGTCGCGAAGCATATTATATTGTACACATCTTGATATTACCAGTGTTCAGAGCGACTGCAAACTTCGCCGCGTTCAGCAGTGGCGAGCGATAGTTCCACTAGTTGAATTGTGTAATCATCTACGTTGACGGAGTTGACAGAGCGCCTCTTCAAACCGATGCAAACCTGTGCAGTGGCGGTGTCACGAAGTGTTTATTTCGAGCTGTTTTTGGTTTTTGCATGCGTTTGTAATTCCTGCTGCGGCTCTGCAAACCGACGCAAGACCTGTGCAATGGCGGTGTCACGAAGTGTTTATTTCGAGCTGTTTGTGGTTGTGGCAAGCGTTTTGAATTTCTGCTGCGAGTTATTTTCCTGTGCGTGCGCAAGTTTCACAGCATAGCGACAAGTGTCCGCGTAGTGAAAGTGATTATGGTCGGTGCGAGTGCTTTCCCGTCAAATCAGCGATATGTTCATCTGCGAAAAACTCGCGACGCCCGCCGTTTTCCGAATGTTGAAATGAACTTGGAGCTGTGCAGCTGGTCGCTTCCGTTGCGATGGCTGCAGTGATCGTGACCGAGGCGAGCCCACGACGTTGTTTCTGCTACATAGCAAACTGCTGCGTGTGCGACTTGACACGATCTTGGCTGCACGGCCGTCGCAGTGTTTTCTGCTGCGACAACAGCAGCGTCGCCAGTCTTGTGCGTCTTGGTGCACGATACAGTGGTACGTTTTATGATCATGGGTGCGCAGGTTGAGACAGTGTGCCAGCGGCATTATGTAGCCTGTGTGAAAAAAATCGGTGCGCAGTGCAAATGTCAGTTCGGGGGCACCGTCATTTTGTATGTGTGTGTGTGTGTGTGTGCCACACGTCAAACAAAGGTACCAAAGTGAATTAAGCTGTCTCTATGCTTTTGTTGGAGGCCTGTTTGCCAACATGATTTTGTCAGTGCCGAGCAGTTGTTGAGCAGCAGCGCTTAATGCTATCAGCTGCATTAGTTTATTTGATGAGGCATTATCGAAGCCTTCAAGAGATGTAATCCATGCACATTTGCATGTTCATATGCTGCCTTCATTTGTTTGTGACTGCCTATGAACACGATTATTTGCCTGCAGGGTGATGATAACCCTGGTTGGCCTGCAAGAACTTGTGTCGGCAACGTAGTATGTTCCGGGATTTTCTTAGCCCTCCTCGCATTTTCCACGAGCAGAAATTTATTTGCTCATCAGTAAATTCATAATTGAACATTCCTCACTTATATAAGTTGCCTGCAACACTTATCCGATCCGATCTGTTTCATGGTCATGACAGCACTATTCCTGCACATGTTATCAAACAACAGTTACAAGGCTTTTTTAATGCCTTGAAATGTGCTATGCACTGTTGCGTGGCGGTTGGCTTTGCAATACCAGTCTGCACTCATTCCTGCGAGCCCTGCAGTATTGACGCAACTCTGGATCAGTTGAGGCTGACACCAGATATAAATTGAACCCATTTCTTTTTTGCTTGGATCGGCTGAAATGGTTGTGGTCATTAGCATTCACAGATTCTCCACTTTGCACTGGAACAAAGTTCTGTTTCTGCCTAACGTGCATGCCGGAAACCAGAGCATTGCATTTTTCGTCTCGTAGTGCGCAAAATCTCTACACAAGGGTCGCTGACGAGAGCCGCCGACAAAAGCAGGAACTTCAACACGCACACCATGGCGATGCCGAAGCGCAGCCTACTAGGCCTAGGTGCAGGTCGCCGAGGAACGGAAAAAAGTACCACGTGACCACGAAAAGAGGTTATTATTTGGGGGGGGGGGGGGGGCGCTCGTACGGGAAGTAGGTAGGGAAGGGGGGGGGAGCGCAGTGTGCAGGGATATCGGGGTTTGGAGAGGGGGGCGGGAAAGGAGGCAAGGGAGAAGGTAGTCGGGCGCATACCGATCTGCCCCTTGGGATGCGGGAGCCCGTTTCGGCGCGTGGAGCGATGCTGGCGGTGCGCTCGCGCCGGCTAGGTTGCCACCAGCCGGAGAAGGCTATTGGACAGACGGATATGCCCGGCGCGCCAATCGGCATGCTGGGACCATCCGCCTCGCTCGCAAGCGCCAAAGTGATCGTACAACACCTTTCCGCCTCACGTCCGCCTGGCGGCCGAAAACTGGCGGACCGCTCCCGAACCGGACGAGGCGGAAGGCGCTCCGAAACGATCGTACAACGGCCCTTAATGGCACCACAAGGGTCTTCCCCGTTGCGCCAGGATCCTTGATGGACATGTCCTGCGCATGAGCAAAGAATGCAATGTACGGCAGCAGCATGAACCATTTCTTGTAGCATAAGAACACAACACTACCTTAGGCAAGGCTAATAAGAACGTCCACATGATGGTGCATGCTTTGTTTCAAGGGACCCACCTTAAAATATTTTTGCAATGCTTAAATAGCATTTTAAGTGCACCAAGTCAACGTTATTCTTTCATAAAGTGTTTTTCATTTCTTTTCCTTATACCCCCAGGGCCATTTGGCATTACAGAGGGGAATGTTAATGTGACTATTTGCATAACTAATGACATTTCCAACACACGCATAATCTCCATTTTAAATGAAAGCATCATCCTTCTGTCTTTACACATATGCGGCCATTTGGTCAGAAATACACACTGCTGTTTTTAGAGCTCAGCTCTTAGGTGCCGTTCCTTAACTCCTGCTGTATTTAAAGCGTAGCTCAGGCTTCTTTTTCTAGATTCCTAGTCAGTGGCCTAACACGCCACCTGCCAGCTATGGCAGGTAGTAGCAGAGCGAAATGCCACGGCGAGCAGGTGGTAGATTGGAGAGATGGAAATCCCCTCCCTGCATTTGGACCTGGCAGTTTTGGATCCCGAATCAGACATGTAACCCTTAGGCCATGCATGGACATTAGGACAGCTTAGTTAAAGTGGGGCATTATATCTATGTCAGGTGGTCTTTCACACAGTGTGTTAGTTTATGAGTGTATTCAATGTATGTTTCAGATATTGTGTAAGATGAGAATGAGCGAATTTGAATGCGTAAGCATTTTATGGCTATGTTTGCTGTTTTGTGCCCTCACGAGCTTCTCATCACGATAACGTTCGAACAAATTGAGTTATAAGAAAAAGTGGGCGGGGCCACAGTGAAAGTGGCGCCAAGTTTGAAAGAGAGGTGACGAGTTGAGTAAGCAAAGAGGTGCGAGGAGGAGTCAATGCTTGCGCATTCCCCCAATGCAGGTGCCGCAGTGATCTCATACTTTTTAGTGGGAGTTTAAGGGTGCAGTGATTAAGCAGGCAGCAAAGTGCATTAGGGTGAACGTAAACCTGAAAAGAGCCGTAGACAAGAACCATTAACGCGATCACAATGTAAGGACAACTCAAACTTCACATTACCGAGTATTGTAATCGTCAGTAAATTTCTTTTGAAAAAAAATTCAGACTGTCACACTGCACGGAATACAGTCAAGCCTTGTTAATGTGAACAATTTGGTTGCTGAGCAAATCTGTTCATAGAGCAGCCAGTCCAGTGAATCGTGAAGGGCAAAAAGCTCAGGAAAAAGAAAATTTTATGGTTAAGATCTCCAGATCACCAATTGTAGTAACGAAAGAGCCGTTACACTTAATTAAAGTGGTGCAGTTTGAACCACCTAGTGGTCCATGAGACGTGTCTCAGAGTGATAATACACCTACAGTGGCTGCTGCGGTCTCTCAGACCACTGTGCACATCTGTACTCAGTCAGTTCACAGCTGCTAAAAGCGAATTTATATGCAGCATATAAAGTAGACAGAGATGACTTCACAGCCATTCAATGAATATAGCAGACAGTAAGGGGTGTCAACTGGACTCTTGGCACCCTAAAGCATGAAACCACAAAAGAGAAGCCGTGACTAGAAACATTTCCCCTTTCTCACTGCCATTCAATATTACCCTGTGGTCAAAATATTGGAAAGCTCCATATTGAACAGTCAACATTCTGCTACAGCAGTGGCTCGTTAATATGGATAGTTCAGTTCTATATTAGCCGGCAAAAATACATGACCTGCAATGGGCGCTATACTTCCCCCCGTCCATTGTCTGGACGAGCTTCCATATTAACAAGGCACAAAATGTATTGAAAAACCTTGGTCCCCAGAAAAGCTGCCCATAGTTTGAATCATCCACATTAACTGGGGTCGCATTAATAGGACACAACTGTACTCAACCTACACATTGGCAAAGCTAACACAGCACTTTGAAGACTGGCACTGCTGATCTGATTGCAGAGTAAATGCTTGGCAGTGGCCCTCCTCTCAAGGCCTTTCAAAAGGAATAAACGTTCCAAAGTAGAGAAGAAAGATATAACAAATGCAAATATTGAACGAGGCACTGCACACAGCAGTACACAAGTGGAAATGATCTGTTGGGTTGAAAGTAGTTGTTCATAAGGAACCGAAACACTGAAGTGGAGGGCCGTTCAGATATGCAATCTTGACAAACCAGATCCATGTATGTTGCATAAATAGAAAAAGAAGCTGGGAAAATGTTGCGTTACATCTATTCCAAGTCATAAAATTATTGTAGGCACAGCATTTTCTGCTCTTTATCCTGATCACTTGTAAAAGAAGGAGAGCATTATATGCAGCTACGATTACAGATATGCACAGGTTTCAACAGAGGTGAACAGGACAGGCTATTGGCCTCCTTGCCTTTTTCACACATGGTCTAAAACTGGCAGGTATCAGATGCATAGCCTGGTAGAGCCTGCTGGTGCTGTTTGAAGAGGCAAGGTACGATCACACTTGCAGAAGTGTACAGTGCTCCATTTACTGATGTCTGCCCCTGTGCATACTCTCATGATCAGTATTCCAAATACTTGGAAGCGCATTAATGAACTGCTGCTTATAAGAATCTGTTCTGTCAAGTCATCAACGGCATACACAGTTATACAGACTAGGCAGGCCTCGTGCGTTCCTAGCAGTGCAACAGCTTCAAGGCACAAGCCAAGATTGCCACGAATTTCGTAAAGTAGGAGAAAGTGGTGTCTTGCCTGTTAGCACATCTTCCACATCAAGGCTCTCGGGTGGAGTATACAGTTGTCTTGATGCCCCCCTAGACCGAAGATAATTGTGCAATGCAACTGTGGCAAGCACAAGTTGCACTGCCTTGAGGGGCTTGTGTCGCATCGGCGCCCTGTATATCTGCCAGCGGCTGGCTAGAATGCCGAAAGCGTTTTCTGAATTGCGCCTGGCACGAGAGAGCCTGAAATGAATGGGTTCAAGAATGAGGACAAAAGTACAAGAAAAAAACTTTTCATAGCTGCTTCATCCGTTCATGACACTGTGACTGGGCAGCAAATACTCCTATTAAGTACATAATATTCCAAAGGAACAGCAGAAGCATGGCTTACTGCATTACAAGATAGTCTGGATGCAAGAAAGTTGGTTACAATGCAAATTAAGTAAGTTGTAAGGTCACCACTCCCGAACTGCACCTGAAAAAATGGAGAATCAGCTGGATGAAAGCAAATTCCGTCATTGTGCAACCCGCACCCTGACCCTCATCATCCTCTGCCCGAGACCCAAATAATTCCCACACCAGGAAGGTACCTTTGTCGCGAAACTACTTTTGAAAATAATTGTACGCCTTCAAAAAATAAACTTAAGTGACCAAAACAAATGCAGAAATGGATATTGTCTACGATTTTACGCAGGCCGCACCTGTAGTTAAAAATCCTCTTCTCGTGCTGCAGCTCGCCGACTGGATATGGCCGCATGAGATATGGCTTGAGGCCAAATCCCTCGTCTCCCACAATTACATAGGGAGCACTGGTACAAGAGTTGGGCAGCTGCTCAGGAGGGGGAAGGCATGTTGGGTCTGACTCGATTCTTAAATGCAGCTTTGCCTCGGTCCAGACCCCACTGTCATTTAGGCGTCCGTTTTTGCCAACATCAGCAAAGATGAAGTTGAGGTCAGCATCCACAAGTGCCATGAGAACTATACTAAATGTTCTCTTATAGTTCCTGTACGCAGCTCCACTCCCTGGTGGTGGCGTGATGACAACATGCTTGCCATCCAGTGCCCCTATGCAATGTGGGAACTGCCACAGTTCTTGGAAGCCTTTCGCTATTTGTAGCCATTCGTCGTGGCATGTGGGTGCCTGTAAAAGGGAAACAACCAAAAGTGCAATGTTGCGACATGCTTTGCTCAACTGTATATTAATGGATGCACACAATTTCACTATAAAAATGAGTGTCAGACTCTCCATGACAACTTTTAGTGTAGTCCATAATTTATACACATGCATTTCTTTATTGCTTGTCAAGGAACCTTTGCAAAGCACTGTTTGCGGAAATGAACTTTTCTAGTGCCATGCATTTATATTGAGCAGTATTTTGATTGAATGTGTACATCTGCAGATTGTCTGCAGCATTACATAAACGACAACACTTCAGCATTGGTTTCCATCCTTGATAATGTGTAAAGTGTTGAAAATTACAGTAAAGTGCACATACCTTCAGCACTTTTGGCTTCAGAACTCTGTATATTGCTTGAGACACCTCAGATATAATTCCGGATATGGTATTATGTGCCACATAAAATGCAACTGCAGCGACATTTTGCTGTTTCCTTAAAGAGAGAATGTGGGCATTAGTGTAATGTGGACAACTACATTTTCTGCAGAAGGGGATTTGAATCTGTGGCATACACACACGGCAAAATTATCTGTTAACCCAGCTTGCAAAACACACCTGAAAATGGTTAAAAAAAAAAAAAAACTTCCCAGCTGCCCTTGCAAAGAAGTAGCATCCAATCACTGCACACTAGAGACTACTTTAGGTGCGAGTGCTGGCAGGCGCAGGTGCTGAGATGCCATTTAAAATGTAACCTGCAGAAAACGGCAAAAAAATGCAGGCAGCAGATGCTCTTAACACCAAAACTATGTTGCAGTGGTGAGTCCCACTCGAACTGTCCAATTCATCTGCCTGGCTTGTTTCCCTAAACACAATTCAGCCCTGTTATTTTGTATCTCCCGCCATGATGTTTTGCAGTAGGCCCTATAAATGCAGTCTATCGCACTGTTTGATTTTTTTTTTATTTGCCACGATCGCTTTCATTTGACTTCAATTAACTCACTCAGAAAACGTAATTAAAATGCTAGGCTGGTTCACACTAATCAGCATTAACAGCAATAATTAAGATTCTTAAATGCACGTGATGATCACTGTGTGCACGTATTACAGGGAACCGATTGCTACTGATGCGCAAGTGCAAGCCCTTCAGGAATTTAGACATGACAGCGCTTGAACGGCAGCGATCGAGCAGTATGCTGCAAATCATGTCATTCAACTAAATTTCTTACGCGATTTTAGACATAAAGCGCAAATGGTAATAAACGTCGCCTCCAGCTCCCGCACCTGAATCTCTGCTGAGTTTAAAATGTGCCGTATGTCATAGCGTGCGACGTCGCGCTCGCTCACCTGTTGCAAGGTACCGTAGAGTAATGGCCAGCCGTTCTCCTGCCTGAATAGCTTCACTAAAAGGCGTATCTTTCTTGGTGATGTGCGGCCTCACTTCACCAAGGAGCTTTTCAAAGGTGGCCGTGTCCATCCGGATCTAGCGGCGATAATTTTCGCTGTCTTCAAGGGCCAGCCCGCATCAGAATTTCATAGGTGCCCTGCTGTTTCTTGCGCTGCAGCCACGGCGACACCCAGGAAGTCCGCGGCTTCTTTGCAGGCGGCTCCTCCAACAGCTCCAGCATTACTAGAGCTGCTGTAGCAACAGCAGCTGCCGATTCAGCTTCCATTTCAGACGCGCGGAGATTGCCGGAGTGTGGATGCTTTGGTCGATGCCGAGTAGCGCGGAAGGGCGGCAGCGAGAGCGGAATTTCCCCGGGAAGGTCACGTGACAAACTACCACTGCGGCCCGCCGTTTTCGTGACAACGCGAGAAGAGAGGGCACGGAGTCGGCCGATGGTTTTCGAGCGTTGTCTTGCTAGTGTGACATGGGTGTTTGCAGACTATCCGCCAACACCTGCTCGCGACGCCGACTGCCGGCCGACCATTCACGTCGGCGCAGTGTGACATAGACGCAGACATCCCGAAGACACGGTGTTGGCAGACCGAATCAGTGTCGTGTCGTGCTAGCCTGACAGGCCCATAAGAAAAGCTCTGAGGGACCAACATATGTTGCAGGACTATTCTAAAGCTGTATGCTCTAGGAGAATGCTCTGGCCTGTATTGTCTCCAATTTTCATGCAAATATACTTAGTAGAACAGTAGTAAACAACATTCGCAACTTTCAATTGCGTTTTTCTCAACTTCTTATTTTGGACCGAAAATGGCTATTGGATGCAACCTTTTATGTACTTGTTGTACTCGGATCAAGACCAAATTTGGCATGCATAATCTTTAAGGTATGTAGAATGCAATTATCTAGGTTTCAATACAATTGGTAATGTTTATTAGTATGAAAGGTCCCAAAATATTTATGCGCTGGCTTCTGAAAAGGAAGCATGAGCTTAAAATCCGGTAAAATGGTGCATGACATAGGTGCACCATTTTCTTGCTTGTTTGCACTTAGTGGAGTATTAGGAACAAGAAAAACTATTTTACACTGCTTTCTCGGGCTCACTGGCATGTCCAGTGCATGTGCATGGTACTTGGAACATGAAAGCGTCAAGCTATCTTGGAAATACAGATTTGGAAAGAGATCAATCTCTATAACTGGTGCAATTTTCATTTATCTGGCATCATATTAAAGAAAAAATGTGAAGAGTTTTTTTTTTCGAAATGAGCCAGATCCACCAAAACAGAAACTTAGAACAAGGCCATAATTTCTTGTCTGAAAGGAAGGAATGCGCTGCTATTCAACCTAGTACCTTACAAGGTTTATGGGGCAGATAGAGCAGTCGAACAGCATTAATCGCCAAAAATTTACGTGCATAGTTTGGCCTATACAACAATGGAAACATTGGATTTGGCTCATATCGAAGCGAAGCATTAGATTGGACCCAGCTTTCTTCTCAAAACTTTATTATTGCTGCAGTATGTTTCAGGTTACATTCAAAACAATATGGAAAAATGCTTGTGCTGTGACTTCAGCACAAAAAAAAATTACAAGTATGCGTCACCCGCTTTACACTCATACATGGATAGCAGGCCTGTGTTCCTGGCAGCATAAGCAGCCTTCTTCGCAATCTGCCATGAGCTCGTTTTCTTAACAGCGACGAAAGGCAGCCTCAAAATACGCAAGTTCTTTCTTTCCATGACACACCAAAGTGAGTAGTCACCAGAAGGTTGGTCACGTCTCTCACCTTCAGTTCGTTGAGGTGGTGTGCATACAGCTCGCACTGTTTCGGTGTTTGTACAAGGGTCTTTCCCCTCTTTAGGACCGATACAAAATTAGACACCGAAACCCTGTAGTGGGGTTCGGCTCTAATTTGAGGGCTTCGGCCTGTCACATTTCTCTGAATGTAAAAAACCTTCGTTTCAGTAATCTTGAAAGGCAGGTTGGACGTTGATCTCATTACTTCCGTACAGTACGCCTTCCAGTCATAGACGTTCCATTGCTTTCCTATTTCTAGTACAATGCCGTGGTTAGCAAAAATTTGCTTGTAGCCTTCTGGATTTAGAATTCATGTCTTCTGACATCTTTCTCAATCCGACCGAATAGTCTATCTGGAGGTAAACTGTGGCCTGTGACAGGGAACACAACAGAAACCAACGAAACACAAGCTGGAGCCTCGTTCTGAATCCACCAAAGAATCGTGCAAAGCATAGTTGAGTTTTTGTTTTGACCAGCACAACCGTCGTCCGCTACCAGCCGCACTTCTTTAATTCCTTCCAAATTTGCACCTCGAAGTGTATTGTGCACTGCACTGGCAACTTGGTTGCTTCCCTTCCTGCTCTGATCTTCACTCCATGTGTAGCAATGGACAGCATCTTTGGGCATCGATCCATCTCTCTGGTTTTCTACCACGCACAGGTGGTATTGATACAACTGCCGGCTGTAATAGGCTTGCTGGTCTGGAATCTTGGGCATCACTTGATTTTGTTGGCAGTCAAAAGAGAACATCTTTAAGTCTTCTCGCTTCTCACGTAGCAGGGAATAAAAAGCCCTATACTTCAACCTGTGCACCCTTTGATCTGTTAGTACCTTTTGCTTCTGTGCAGAATCTTTCAAAGTCTTGATGTCGTAGGCGTTTTTTAAGCACACAGAGCAAACATCCGTTCTCGGTGTTCCAAACGAGAGGCTGAACTTCGTGCGGAAAATTCGGTGAAAAAAACTGTATTTCACTCGGACATCTTCAGTAGCCTGTTGATTATACATCCGCCATATATTTCGGATACTCTTCAGCTCTGCCGGGAGATACAGTTTTCGAGTCTTCTGTCGGTTGTTGTGCGACTCTCTTGCACGAAGGCGCTTTATGAACATCACAACAGCCGATCGCTTTCGACCATAGCGTTGGAGCTTCTGATCGCCTCCACGAGCATCTGCCTTCAATCCGCCTTTTTCGTGCCTGTGCTTAACGTAGCGGGTAACTGTACTGTGGCTAACAGCAAGCACTGCACAAAACATATCACGACAAACAGGAACCTCTCTTCCATTTTCAAGCCGTACCTTGTAAGAAACGGCGAGGCTTCGACGATGTTCCTCATGCTTTCCTCTCCTGCGTTTGACTGCAGAAGATGTGCACTGCATCAATATGAATGCATTTTGCTTCACACTGCACAGTTCACTAAACGTCTTCTTGAAGCTTTTCACCGATGTTTCTGTCACAAGCGCGCACTTGAGAGTCTTCTTTGTGTGCTTACATTTCGGAAGCGGAAAATTCTTGCTTTTTCGGCGTCTTGAAGGGTGACTTTTGTTTCGTCGTCTGGGCAGGGAACGTTCACCAACCTCTTCATACCCGTCGCAATCCATGCGGAACTAAGTCCGTCAAAGCAAAAGTCTTGAAAAAACAAAGGAGCTCGCGAAATAGACCACGCAGTCCGCGCTATAACGCATGAGAACCGCCGGCATGAGCCTACAAGGAGGCTGCCATGGTGGCTGAATCACGTGGTCTCCGGGTCAGTCTCCTATTGGTTGAACGGATTTGGCTCATTTCGATCCACGCAGTGGAAGGATTTGGCTCGTTTTCGATTCGAAATGTGATCTGCGGGCTAGCTCAGTTGGTGTGATTTGACCAAGGAGGATATATAAATCTTGGAGTGGAAGCCGCCTATGGACCTCCTTCACCCCGCGACGTCACGAAGATGCGGTGGCGCTGATGTTAGCAGTGACTTCCGCATGGTAGGCAAAACTGGTTCCGCTTGCCCGTGCCTACCGCAGCTACCGGCGGCTGCTTCAAGCCTGTGCACTGCAGAAGCAGCATGTATTGACCAGCTGCGTCACTGCTGGATCCGCGTAGTAGAATAAAAAAAATTTAAATTAGTCTCGATAGGTTTCTCGCACATAAATGCCGCATTTGGAAACTGGCTAACAGGCATTGGGCCACGGTAGTAAAGCGCAAAGTCTGGGAGACTATAGGCACTGCCACTCAATGCACTTAATAGCATGCAAGATTCTGCGTTCATTCACCTGAACATCAGGATAGTAGGCTGATAATTGCTCAAGGAAAAAAAAAGAGATATGTAGCTGCACACGTACTTATCACCTTGAGCCGGAGTGCACGGGGCGCCGGCAGGTTAACTCGTCCCCAACGAATGCGTTCTTTTGTTAACAGCACAGCATGTTTTAATGGCGCGTTTTATGGCATTTAATATTTACTTGAAACTTTCTTGATATGACGTCGTAATTATTTGATTCCAGTACAAAGAAGTCAGGTAAGTTGTGTGCAACCTTGCGCGGTCGCGTTGGTGTGCTTAGAATAGCGTACCTTAAGTGTGCTAAACGCCATATGCTTTTTCATTGCATCATGCATGTGTCATGTTTCATGATGTAGCCCATGATCGCGAAGCTTGTTTGGAAAGAATCAGCCGCAGGCGCGCTACTAACAGACACGTGGCGAGATTGAGAGGGGACGCGGCAATGAAAAGTGTTTTCGCTATTTATGCATGCGATATGTAACTAAACTTGGTGCAAATATGAAATTCCTATGCTATTTATTTATTTATTTATTCAAGTTACCCCTAAAGGCCCTCCAGAAGAGGGTATTACATAGGGGGGGGGGGGGGGGTACAATCATAAGTAATCGCGATACATTTCAACAAGTAAGTGTAACAAAAAAAAAATGCTAATTAAAACATAAGGCATCACACAAAGAAAAATTGAACACTAACAAAAACAGCAAACATTTACACATTTCCGTCACAGCGAAGAAGCTCTTGGAATTTTTTATTGTCAGTTTCTGTGGCGATGACTGATGGCAAACTATTCCATTCAGTGATAGTACGGGGAATAAATGAATTGGCATAAGACGATGAATGACAGTTTACGCGTTTAACTTTGAAAGAATGATCACGGCGTGGAAAGAGAGCATCAGGTGACTGAAACAAATCACGGCGAAGGGATGGGTGGTGATAAAGCTTATGGAAAAGGGTTAAGCGAGCAAGTTTACGGCGATATGACAAATCTTCCAGTTCGGCACGTTTTTTTAATGCTGAAAGGCTTGTGAAGGGTGAGTAGTCTGAAAATATGAAACGAACAGCACGGTTTTGCAAGGATTCAATGTTAGTGATAACGTAGGCTTGAATAGGGTCCCGAATGGCCGCAGCATATTCGATTTTAGGGCGTATTAGAGTTATATAAGCAAGCTTTTTAACGTGTATAGGGGCGTATCTGAGGTTACGTTTAAGAAAACCAAGTGAGCGGTTAGCAGATGCTAGGGTGAGGTCGATATGGTGATGCCATGTTAGGTCAAACTGAAGGTGCACCCCAAGGTACTTGTATGTTGATGTTAGTTCCACAGTATTGTCATTTAGAATATAAGTGGTTGGAATGCGAGCTGTACGGCGAGTGAAAGATATTAGTTTAGTTTTAGAAACGTTTATTGCCATTAACCATGATGAGCACCAAGAGCTTACTGCGTTCAGGTCAGATTGTAGAGATTGGCGGTCACTGTCTGTAGTAATGTTACGGTAAATTACGCAGTCATCAGCGAAAAGGCGAAGTCTAGATGTTACACAGGCAGGTAAATCATTAATATAGATTAGAAAAAGCAAAGGCCCTAGCACGCTTCCTTGTGGTACCCCAGATGTCACATTAGCAGAGGAAGAGTTAGAATTATTAACGGAGGTAAACTGAGTTCTAGATGACAGAAAGTCCTTAATCCAAGCGAGCACGTTAGGGTGTATATTAAGCTGTGCTAGTTTCAGTAGAAGTCTTTGATGAGGAACCCGATCGAAAGCTTTTGAGTAATCCAGGAACACTGCGTCGACCTGAAAGCCCGCGTCAAGTGATAATTGTAAGTCATTAATAAAGCCAGCTAACTGAGTATCACAAGAAAATCCCTTGCGAAAACCGTGCTGATAATCGAAAATAATGTTATGATCTTCGAGATAGCTTATGACTTGGCTGTGAATGATATGTTCGAGTAGTTTGCAAACAGTGCTGGTTAACGAGATGGGTCGATAGTTTAATGGAGAGGAACGCTCACCTGATTTAAATATAGGTATTACTTTGGCTATCCGCCAGTCATTAGGAATTAATCCGTGCGATAATGATTGCGAAAACAAACAGGACAACACAGCGCTAATGCTTTGGGATGTGTTCTTCAGCAACTTATTGTTGAAACCGAGGTGATCCGAACTATTAGTTATTTTAAGATTGTTTTATAAAGCTAAAATACCAGTTTCATTAATAACTATTTCAGGCATGCAAATATCTTGGATTATATCTAAGTCAGGGAATGCGCTAATGTCTTCTTTGGTGAATACTGATGAGAAGGCGTCGTAGAAAACCTGAGCACATTCATACTCTTTAATTATGACGCCGTCGCTGTCGGAAAGCAAAATGTCGGGTTGAAAGCCAGGATTTATGATGCGCCAGAATTTACGAGGGTTGTTGGTTAGCAGAGATGACAGGTCGTGATTGAAAAAGTGACGTCGAGTAGTTTCAGTAATTCCTTTTATTTACAGCTTTACCTCGTGCAGTTCTGGGTAATTATAATTAACACCCTCGTCAATCCCCCCAAGGTCTTAAATAACTGAGTAGATAGTGCCCAGTTTTTTTTTTATGCCAGCATGTACACAAAGCCCTGTTCAGTATGATGACGCGATTAGTTCTTTTTCTAGATGATCAGTACTTATGCATGCATAGTTTCATGAAAACGTTTCTTACAAAAAATAACACAGTACTGCACGTGTAGGAAAAAAATCGAGAGATTTATTACGCTCCTCAACGTCTGATGAATAGTTTGCGACAAATGGAATCATTTGATTTTCATGCGAATTACGAAGGTGAGTGATCCAGTCGCAAAAAATGTGAGAGGGCAGAAAACGAACCTTAAAGTTTGTTCCCTCGTTTATGGCCTCTTCGCTTTTGTCAAAGAAATGCGGCTCTTAAATCTAAGAAATTACCTCACAATTTTTGATGACCACACATCTAAAAAGCGTAATTTATAAACTTGTACTCAATATTTTGCTATAAGGAAAGAAAATAATCCTAGAAATCAAAAATTTTCACCAAATCGACCAGCTTAACAAGAGGACAAGTCAGCCTGGCTGGTGCGTGGTCATGCGGCTAAAAACAGCGCTAAGCGAGACAGAGGAGACACGACGCTGGCCCCACTTTTCGCACAACACGACACGTATGCCAAGAGACGATGAGCGCACGTCTGCTCCGACGAAGCAACGCCAGCACTTCCCCTCACTACTGTCCCGAAGTAAAATCATTCCGGCTAGTGCAGAGTGTCAAAACCTATTTCATTCAATGCCTAGCGTATAAATCAACAGCAGAAACGCGTTCTGCATCTTTACTACCCATGTAACGCAAAAAGAACTAGGTGAGGTCTAATAAACCTCTCAGCAAGACCACGCCCAAGTCTTGTAGACGTCTAGTTGTAGATGTTATCTAGCTGTGGAAAGCCTGAAGCCTTCCTGTAGCTGTGCTAACGTGAAGCTAAAAGTTGGCTAAAAAACACCTTGCAAGAACATTTCAAGCCCTCTTCAAGCCCTGCCCTAGAATTCGTTTTTTTGTTATACATACACCATTTGGTGCTTTCCTGCAACCAAGCAAGGTTTGATCCTTACCATATTGGCCATTCAGGCATATATGACAAATTTAGTCACGTGTACAGCCACCCACATCTCTTAACTAGCGTGCACGATTGCTTTTTTCTTTGCCGTAGCTGTGCCTTTGCATGGATCAAACTTGTGGATAGGTCAAGATTAGGGAAAGGCTTGGTGAGCCTCTGATTAGTCTTAATCTCTTCACAGGTTAACTGTTTTGTAACATGCAGGAGCACAGAAAAATGGCCATCACGCTAGCTAGTTAACGATTTGGGTGGCTGTACAATATCGGCACTTGTAAAAAATCCCAATTAAAATAATTTTGCATAAGAGCCTTTGAATACGCTATCCTGAAAAATAGTGTTGTCACAAGGGCTCCTGGCAAAGGCAGAACAGCTTTAGTCACAACTTATGTAGACATGCAAAGTAACTGAAAACTAACCAATACATGGTAAATTAATGACTTGACCTGTACAACCAGTGGAGCCATTGCTCTATGTGTGACTGATGGTAAGAAGACTATCACATCGCATTAACTTTTGTGAACAAAGATTTTATTGCCTAAAAGACTAGGCAAGAAGAAGAAGTTCTAGACTTTTCATCATCATCATCATCATTTATTATACCCTTAAAGGCCTCTGTTGAGGCATTACATAAGGGGGGGGGGGGGGGGACAAAGCAAATGCAACTAAGAATAATACGTTAATACAACAAAACATAATGCAATACAATAAAATGAAAAACGATACATCACAATACAACGTTGGTCAATAATGAAGGGCACAAGGCTGAATTAGGCGGTAACAACTACAACAACAACAAGAAAAATAATAAGTTAACTGGGTGAAGTTTGAGAAGTGTCTCTTATTCAGTACAGTGATTAATTAATGCCTGTCGAAATTTAGTAGCGTCGCGCTCGTTAACAATGTAGTCGGGTAGCAGGTTCCAATTTTCTATTGCAGTTGGAAGAAAAGATTTATTAAATGCCAAGGTCGATCCATGTATACGTTGAATGCTGAGGAGGTTAAACAGGCGGCGCGATGTTCTGATGGGAGCTAGTAATAATGTGTCACGAAGATCAGGAAAATTGTAATATAACTTATGAAAGAGGCAGAGTCGTGCGATTTTCCGTCGGAGCTCTAGTGGCGGGATGTTAAGTGAAGATTTAATACTGGTGATACTGCTGTGTCTATTGTAATTTGAGGATATAAAACGGGCTGCTGTGTTTTGAACGGCTTCTAAGGTGTTAATTAAGTATGCTTGGTGAGGATTCCATATAGCCGCTGCATAATCAAGTATGGTACGGGTGAATGTTTCGTATGCTAATTTTCGAACAGAAGGAGGGGCTAGGTACAGGGATCTTCGGATGAGGCCAAGGGATTTTGATGCTCTAGATGCTAGATATAAGATGTGTTCCGACCAGGTTAATTTGCTGGAGATGGTGATTCCAAGGTACCGATATGATTGGACTTGGGTTACCGTGTTTGACAGGAGTGAATATGCAGATCTGATGTTGGAACGTTTTCGCGATACTTGCATGAATTGGCACTTTGAGACATTCAGCTGCATAAGCCAGTCGGAACACCACCGTTCTATTATGTGTAAGTCGTTCTGAAGCGATAGTTGATCCCTGTTAGTGACAATGCGACGATAAAGGATGCAATCATCCGCAAAAAGCCGAATAGCGGATGAAACACCGGAAGGAAGGTCATTAATGAAGATTAGAAAAAGAAGTGGGCCAAGAACGGAACCTTGGGGAACGCCAGAGATAACGTTAGTAGTGCCTGAAGGATGATTGTCGATTACTGTGTATTGGGAGCGACCTGTTAAAAAGCAATGTATCCATGATAAAACGAGAGGATCAATGGACAGTCCGGAGAGTTTAGACATGAGGCGAAGATGGGGCACGCGATCGAAGGCTTTAGAAAAATCTAAAAAGATAATGTCAGTTTGGAATGAAGAGTCCATATTTAAGTGGAGGTCAGTGGTAAATTCAAATAGCTGAGTTTCACACGAAAAACCGGAACGGAAACCATGCTGCTTAGTAAAAAAGAAATTGTTCTGATCGAGGTGTGATGCAACATGTGAATATATGACGTGCTCTAGAAGCTTACAGGCAATGCATGTAAGAGATATTGGGCGATAATTTGAGGGATCTGATCTGTTACCTGCTTTAAACACCGGCACAACTTTGCTTATTTTCCAGTCTTTCGGAAGCAAACCCGTAGTCAATGACTGCTCGAAAATAACTTGAAGGAATAGGCTAGAACTTTCCTTAGTGCTCTTAAGAAATTTTGCAGGAATTCCGTCAGGGCCTGGTGCTTTCGACGTTTTAAGCCCATCAATTATTTTCACAATGCCTTCCGCTGCAATGTGAATGGGGGGCATTTGAGGAAAATTTGAATTGGGAACTGGTGGTATATTTTGAGGGGGCTCATGGGTGAACACCGATGAAAAATATGAATTCATTGTATCTGAGCGGAGCTCTGTGGGAACAGGTGCACCACATTCGTCAAACAAGGTGATGTCTCGTGAACGGTGAGTGTGTGGTGCCAGTATGGACCAAAATTTCTTTGGATTATTACGAATAATGTTCTTCAAGTCCTGATGAAAGAATTTCTTTTTACTGTGTCGTAATAACCGTGTATATTGGTGAAGACATGCCAGGTATTTTTGCCATTTAGAAGCGAAAGTAGAATTTTTCGCTTCACGGTAGAGGCGTTTCTTTTTATTCGATAGTCTTCTTAGTGTGTTGGAATACCACGGTTTCCTAGCATCACCGCGAATACGTATGAGGGGAACGTAAGCATCAATAAGCGATAAAATTTTATTTTTATAGAGTAGCCAGTTTTGATCTATTGTTCGAGCAGGAGAAGAATTTAGGAAGTACGGAAAATACTTATTAAGCTCGGAATTAATCTTAGCGAAATCGGCTCTTTTGTAACTACGGATGTATTTTATTGACGGTTGTTTCATGGGGATTGGAATAGAAAGATCACACAACAGCAATTTATGATCACTGAGGAAATCAACACATGACAGTGACCGGATAAAATCTGGATTTGATACCAGGATAAGGTCAAGAATATTAGTGCCCCGGGTTGCTATTTTAACTGTTTGCATGAGGTTAAATGTGAGTACCATGTCAAGAAATTCGTTGGACTGACGAGAAGGTGCATACAGATTGTTCCAGTCAATGTCTGGGAAGTTGAAATCCCCACAGACCACATGTTCAGCATTTGGAAAGCGAAAATGCAAGTTTGAAAGGACACTGCAAAGATCGTCAACAAAGGTACTATCGGAATCAGGCGCACGGTAGCAAGCTGTGAGGATAACAGTGCTAGAAGGTAGAGATATTCGGACGCATGTTATTTCGTGGCTACAAGTAATCTTGACTGGAAATGAAGGTATACTAGATTTTACAAAAACCAGCACTCCGCCTCCTCTGCGCCCAACCCTATCAAGCCTATGAATAGTGAATAAGTTTTCATCGTCAAGTAACTCGCTGTTATCAACGTCAGAATTCAGCCACGATTCTGTGAAAATGGCAATGTCGGTGTCGTTGTCATGAAGGAGGGTTTCAATGGCCTCTTTTTTGGATAAATAACTGCAGATGTTTGTGTACATTACTGACATGACCTTATGAGCAGGTATTCTATTCCGGCTAGACTGTTGGTGAGGGGGAGTGGAAAATGGAAGCGTAGCCGTCGGCAGTGAGCGCTATGATTTGACCTCTAAAACAGAATCGGATTCGGTATCGTAGATAAATTGCTTTTCATCGATGATAAGTTTGTCGAAACGCATCTTGAACTTGCTGTTACATTCCTTGCCAAAAGCGTACAATTTCTGGCGGGCTAATCGGACTCGGGCAGAGTAGTCTTCACGTATTGCATAGGTTGATGTTTTGAGCTGCGGTATAGCTGACAAAATTTTGGTCTTATCTTTAAAATGAGAAAACTTAGCAATAATTGGACGGTTCTTTCCAGGCTTGAAACGGCCCAGTCTGTGAGCGCGTTCAATCGCGGTGTCACTGATACTGATGTCTAGTTCCTGTGAACAGAGTGATATTATATGCTGTTTTGACTGTGTCCATGTTTCGTCACTGGCATCTGGAATCCCAAAGAATATTAGATTAGATCGGCGAAGTCGATTTTCCGCGTCATCACATTTGTCGTTTAGCTGTTTAATGTGCGTGGTCAATTTCACGATTGAATCTGAGTCTGCCCTGCTTGACTTGGGATTTTCAACGCTTTTTTCCAGTGCGTCTACGCGCAAAGAAAGGTCGTTTACAAGTTTGTCAAATTTCGTTTGAGCTGTGCGGATGAGTGTAAGCTCTGCGAGTACGGAGTTCTGGGTGGCTTCTAATCGTGCTATTGCGTTGGCAATAGTTTCAGGTGTGACATCTGCATGACTGTCGACAGGTCCGGGATTTAGTTCGACATCTCCTGACATAATAAGCTGTAAGTAGACAATACACGCGTTGAGCGAACACATGCATGCGCAGCGTAACATCCTACGACAGGTGTCGCGTATGCCAGGGGGGCACGACACCGCTATAACGAACGGATCACTAGTGCAAACGCAAGTAGCGTGCGGTAAGTAACTGACCTGCATCAGAAAAGGCATTTTCGTGACCAAGTTCACTGTGGTGTCGTGCCCCAACTGGTTCCAAGGCGTCGGTGGCTTTTGTAGTGACCGGGTAGCACCTCCCAGGAAGATAGCTGAATGATGTTGCCAGACGAACGATGTGGAAAGTGCTGGAAGCGGCGGCCGGTCAATGGCTTCTTCAAGATAATGCTTGGCCGGTAGGTTCCAGGCGGATCCGTTGTGGTGGTTCGGCAGGAAATAGCCGACGTTGTCGTGGCAGACGAAAGCGATGCTCCAAAGGATAGCCTGCATCAGAAAGGGCATTTTCGTGACCAAGTTCACTGTGGTGTCGTGCCCCAACTGGTTCCAAGGCGTCGGTGGCTTTTGTAGTGACCGGGTAGCACCTCCCAGGAAGATAGCTGAATGATGTTGCCAGACGAACGATGTGGAAAGTGCTGGAAGCGGCGGCCGGTCAATGGCTTCTTCTTCAAGATAATGCTTGGCCGGTAGGTTCCAGGCGGATCCGTTGTGGTGGTTCGGCAGGAAATAGCCGACGTTGTCGTGGCAGACGAAAGCGATGCTCCAAAGGATAGCCTGCATCAGAAAGGGCATTTTCGTGACCAAGTTCACTGTGGTGTCGTATGTGTGCCACAGCGCTAACTTTTGCTGAAACCACTACAAAGAATCTAAGATTTTCAAAAAGCACTAGACATTGCATACCTGTTTTTTCAAGAAGTTCGATGCTGTACACATCTGCAGAAGAGTCCAGCTGGGACCGCATTCGCACTAATTTTTGGATATTTATGCTTGAGGTTGGCCAGGAACATTTTGTGTCATTGTCCAAAAGCCAATTGGTAGGCACCACTGCGACACTGTTGCCTTCGACAAACCTCACAACAGCATACATTTCCTATCAACACACATGGCACATTGTGAGCAAGCAGAGTAGCTAAAATGCAAAGATATATAAGCATGACAGATGCATGAGCCAACACACAAAGTAGATTATGAGCAAGAAAAGCTACTAAAATATGAAAGATGTATATGAAGAATGGATGCATGAGCAAGCAGAGCTGCTAAAATGCCAAAGGTATTATATATGCTGAGTGGATGAAAGAGTCAAATGGATAAGAGGAAAAAGTGCATACTGAGACTCCAGGCACTCAAGATGCAGCAAGATGCACTTTGACTTAATACCAGAGAGCCGCAATGAAAGAAGGGGGCCAGAAGTTTCCTTCACAATAAAAATGCCAAGATTTGAAGATGTGCATGGCGTGGTGAAGAAGTCGCCAAGAATCTCCAATTTTCTGCCAACTACAACCTTGTGACCATGGCAGTCAAATGCAAAATTTTCGACCATGATGGCAGTTGAATCTCTCATGGTGCAAGCATTGTTTCCTGGTGATGTTCTCAAAGTGAAGAGAGGAAACTTTGCAATGCTGAACTGAGGCCCACAGCAGTTTTCGGCCAAGGGGCCACGGCAGTGCATCTGTGAATACAGCACTGTCTGGTAAATAGGCTCCTTGGTCATGAACAATGTGCCAGCAGCCGTCCTTTCAGCAATGCGATTAGCAAGCTGTTCTAGTGGCTTCTGTGAGTGTCTTATCAGCTTCTTCAGGTGGTGCATGAAATTCTCTGCAGGGAATGCACTAAAGTTGTCGAGAGCTCCATACTTGGCCACATCATCAGCCAAATGAACCAAGGAATGCACATTATAAGAGACATTGTGCTCACCATAAAGTGATTTAAACGATGAGACAAAGCAGATGAGCAACTCCTTGGCATAGTCACAATAGCCCTGGCACATAGCATCACTGGAAAGTATGGTGATTCCCACATGCAGAAGTAGAAAATGAATACAATTTTTCGGGTAGAATGCCCTTCAGAACAGCTGGGCCAAAGTACAGCAGGAAACAACGCAGCTCGGTCGCTTTCCAGCGATCAATTTCTCTCAGGGAGCGTGGCTTCCGGGCAAACTCTTCGCAGTGAATGGTTGCCAGCTCTAGTAACCGTTTTGTGATTCTTTCAACTGCTGATGAAGGCAAACGATATTCTAGTGAGCCTCTCATCCACAGCAGTATCAATTTTTTTGTGACTCCCAGGCAAACTAAGTGCATGTAGTCGAGTGGGAAATGAGATACAAGGCCAATTGGAAGTGCAGAAAGTGGTGTCTCTGTCACATGATGTTCCTCCTGCACTTTGTCAGCAAAGCTCACATCTGTTCGCAATGATGCATGTGTGTCTGGAAACACAACTCTACCTTCAACATACTTTCCTTTCTGTTGGCACTTCCCACAGTCATAGTAACCAGAATGTCGTTTTGTGCCTAAAACAAATGCACGAGCAGGTGCATCGCATACAAACCCTTTAATAGCTATAGCGAAGTAAAAACCATCAATGCACAGTCCCCTCTCTAGGAGCTGCAGCAATTCACTGATCAAAGGACTCTGGAAATCACACAGTGATGGAGGCTTTTGGTTACCATGGTAGCATGCAACCAAAAACACACCAGTGCCAGGAATGTCATCAGTCTTTGCAAGAATGGGCCAGAACTGGCTCTGGGAGCTTTTGCTGAGTGGAAGCCCATCAATATAGAACATCAAACCAATGCTTTTAGGTAGCCGAGACAAGTTGGAATACTTTGCCAACATGCCTTCAAGGCTCTTTATAATACCAAAGTAGACATATGACCCTTTTCCTGAAGTCTCAACTTCGGCAAAACGTGGGGTTCTCAGTAGCGTCCGCGCATCTGATGGCAAGCTCGCGAAGCATTCATGCGTTTTTAATATTTTTAGAAGTGAGGAAAGGCCTGCCTGTGTAACATTGTGCTCGCATGACCAATTTCTCAAAAGATCAGCTATCTGTTCTGCAAAATCGGCGCGCTGCTCAGAAAACTGGCATTCAGTCTCACTCTTACTACTCCCGCTACGACTAGGTGCTACAACACTTGATCTACCCGGTTCTTCGTGAACACAATATCGGCTATCGTACTCATGCGCGCTCAACTCGCTGTCACTTGACTCTACCAGAGCCTTTGAACGTCCCGGTTGCGGTTCCAATTCGTCATGAGCAGTGACCACACTCTGTCCTAGTGGTGTGTCTACACATTCCATTCCGCGGTTCATGCTGGAACGATCTCCTGAGGAGCTCGCGCCGAATTCAATAACCAAAGCAGAGCGATCATCTGGCTTATGTTGTGCTGCTTCACAAGAAGGTCTCTGTTCTCGTATGGTTCTTTCTAAGTCGATCTCACGAACTAATGGGTGAATGAGGGCATCAAGTCTACGATGCCTCTGAGTTCGCGAAAGCGCGCCAATGGCCTTTCGTTTTCTTTCCATTGCTGCGTAACCTCAACTCACTCAAAAAGAGACTTCTCGGCCAGGACAGCCTTAGCACCGACAGCAAATAAACAAGATAAATTGCGTCTTCAGCCGCGTACACAAAGGCAGCACTGAGAAAAAAGAACGGCGTACAGAGTTCCTCTCATTAAACTTTCAGAGGCCATACTGCACGTGTGATATGCGAGACCGCGAACATATTGGCCAAACTGAAACTATGGGACCACGTTTACTCACACCTGGAAACAAGGTGTTGCAGGAGTAACGAAGAGCGCCTCCACTTGCCTTCACTCGTCGCACACAACGCGGTAGTAACGCAGCACTTGCTCGCTCACAATGACATTGACCGCGCAGAAACAAAGGAGCTTAGTTCAAGCGCTGGAACCGAAAAAAGCGCGCGCAAGATGCAGTCACGTGGTGCCGATCTGTTGCAACCAACCACCTAGTGACGATCAGTAGTTAAAACCACTAAAAAAACATTGCTTCAAATACCAGCAAAAAGCAACATTTCATTCATTTCATTTCATTTCATTTTAATACCTTAAAGACCCACTGGGGGTATTACATAAGGGGTGGGTACATACAGTCAAATGAACAAGTGTTATGTTGAAAAATGGTTGGTAACAGCTTCGGCGAATGTGGATGGGCATGAGATGGTAGCGATGTCATTGGAGAGGTCGTTCCAGTCTACAGAAACACGGTGAAAAAAAGAAGCGGCACAGGTAACAGTACGGGCACGGGGGCGAAACACTTGGAAAGGATGACGAATGTGGTGGGATATGCCGGCTGGCGGGGCAATGTAGGGAGCGCAGCGCAGCGAACTATGGAAAAATTTATGGTATAGGCAGAGGCTAGAAATACGACGACGAAGGGAAAGGGGCGCTAAACTGGATTCCGCTTTTAAAGATGTTACACTGATATCGTACGAATAGGAGGAATGAATGAATCTGGCTGCTCTGTTTTGAAGTGACTCGAGCGCATTGATAAGGTAAACTTGGTGAGGGTTCCAAACTGGCGATGCGTAATCTAACTTTGACCTGACAAGAGTTTTATATGCTAGTAATTTTACCTGTTGTGGGGCGTGGCGAAGATGACGTCGTATGAATCCGAGAGTTTTATTAGCCGAGGAAATGACGTTAGTAACGTGTGTAGCCCATGATAAGTTGTTACACAGTGTGACGCCTAGGTATTTGTATGATGAAACGGACTGCAGGTGAACGTTAGCGACTACATATGGGAAATCAAGCGGGTTACGGCGGCGGTGGAAGGACAAACGTTTACATTTATGAGGGTTCAGTTCCATTAGCCTACGGTCGCACCATTCCTGTATGCGGTTTAGGTCATCTTGAAGGTATGTTGGGTCGGAGGCGTTAAGCACTGTTTTTTAACATTGAGCACAAGATGGAGTTGAGTCTTTTTTTTTGCCACCGAAGCCTATCCTTCAGCACTCATGGCAGCTGCTGCCGCACTGGCCTCTGCACTCCAGGCAGGTTCCATTGCCATGGCACCTGGCCCTCGTTAGAAAAAAAAATGGATGAAATTCCTGCGGACACTGGCTGCAGCTTGCGAGCTTTTGCGCGCCCTTGTGCCTTGCAGCTCAAACATCCCTGTTCGGCCTGGATCCTCACTTCTCCACGCTCCCTCCAAAACATTGCCAAATACATCCTCAGCGTCTGCATAGCCGACAGGGCAGTATTCTGACTCTGAAGCACTCATTCCGCTTAAAAAGTTGTGTAATATACATGTTGCTTTTACTACGCTATCAGCATTGCTTGGCTGCAGGTGGATGGTACGGCCATAAATCTTCCACCGTGAAGCCAGAATGCCAAATGCATTCTCTGCACACCTCCTGGAAAACAAAAAGTCAGTTTCCTTGTTTAAAAATACAGCACTGCTTCAGCAGGAAAGGCATGCAGGTACACTCACTCTGCACTGCAGTAAAACTTCTTCTCTGGCAGTAACAAACTGCGCAAACAATTGGATAGACATTTAACTTGTGTCATTACAGAAGACAAACTGCACACCATAGATGCAAACAAAGGCAATCAACAACCCAAAATGACAGGATTTACACCAATACCTCTTTGTTAATTTTCATTTCTGTTTTCTATACGTTGCAGACAGAGGACTTTTCATGATGTAAAAAATGGTGCGAAGAAAATGTAAAGGGCGGACAGGATGACTCAGAGAAGCATTAATTAGAGAAAACTCGAGAGAGCCTGCAATTCTGGAGGGCAAAATGAGTAGCGAAGATGCCAGGAAAACATCCCAGCCTTACAAGCACAGGGAAGAGTGCCGTAATGACTGCAGCATCATTAAAGTTGAGGTTGTTAAATAGAAAAGAGCCCACTGAACTAGAAATCAGATTAAGTAAAGCTGAAAGTTAGGCGAATTGGTGAACGTTCACCAACTCGCCCAAACTTTTGGCTCTACTTAAGAGCACTTTTCTGCTGTCGTTTAAAAAAATTCATATAGAAAGGCTCAAAGCAGCAAATTTGTGGCATGCTATATATACCTTGCACGGCTCAGGCGGTAATTGAAGATCACCTCTTCATTGCTCGTCCGGCTCCCAGGTAGCGGCCGCATAAAATCTGGACGAAGCTGAAATGCCTCGTCGCCGATGAACACGTGAGGCAAAGTTGCAGCTGATCCTGGCAGTTGGGCTGCCCTCGGCAAGTTCAGCTTTCCCTTTTCAAGTCGTTTCCCAATAGGGGAATCCTTGAATATTCCTCCGTCGCTCAGGCGTCCAGGTGCACCGACATCAATGAGCCTGAACTGGTACCTGCTGTCAACCACTGCCATCAATACAATGGAGTAGGTGCCCTGTAAAGACATATACAACTGCGGGTAATGCATGCATTACATTGCACATGATATCACAGAGATGTTAGCTCCTTCAGTACTGTAACAACTTAAATAAAGCCAACACTGCCATACCTTGTAGTCGAAGTAGAGACTTCCAGACTTTTTCGGCCGCTTTATATTCACATGCTTGCCATCAACTGCACCTAAGCAGTTCGGAAATTGCCACTGGTGCCAAAAACCTGCAGCTATGTCACGCCATTCACTCTCTGTTGGAGGCTGTAATAAGATAAGACACGTGTTTTGTATTGCTACAGTACATAATAGAGTGCATCATGATTGATGACATTCATCATACAACTTCTGTTAGGTGCATTTACTGCAGTATGTGATCTGGACCTTTGGTTCATAGTGTGCCTGCCAAGTGATGTTGGAGCAATGCTAACCATATCCATGCACAGTATAACAGGAACCTGCAAGGCATCAGCAATAATAATAATAATAATAATTGGTTTTGGGGGAAAGGAAATGGCGCAGTATCTGTCTTATATATCGTTAGACACCTGAACCGTGCCGTAAGGGAAGGGATAAAGGAGGGAGTGAAGGAAGAAAAGAAGAGGAGATGCCGTAGTGGAGGGCTCCGGAATAATTTCGACCACCTGGGGATCTTTAACGTGCCAGTTGCACAGCACACGGGCGCCTTAGCGTTTTTCCTCCATAAAAACGCAGCCGCCGCGGTCGGGTTCGAACCCGGGAACTCCGGATCGGTAGTCGAGCGGCCTAACCACTGAGCCACCGCGGCGGGGCGCATCAGCAAACAAGGAAAAAGTATTCGTGGCGTAGTAAAGATATTCAAGAAAGTTAATTAGCCTATATTTTAGTAAGTGATCTATTACATGTGCAGTAAAACAGGAGAATACAGCCTAACGCATCTTTGTGTCATGCTGAATAATGTATTACACATATTTCCTGCCTTCATGTACAGAGGTGAAAGCATGTCCCACAGCACCTGGCAAGTGAGGTGTATAGCCTCCCTTGCCGTCTCAATTCCAATCCGGAACGCCATGGCGACGTCCGGTATGGGCATGCCTGACAAGAGGTACCTGCAAATGCGCATGTAAACATATACTCATGCGTTCAGATGACATATATAATTTACGACATACAGTACATAGCCGCACGCAAGCACACATACTAGAAAGCTGCTCAACTGTGATGCCATCGCCGAATTGCAATCAAAGGAGCCTGCACATAGCGTGATATAACATGCAGTGGGTAATTACAATGTTCAAATTACTCACCGCAGCATCAAGGCAAGCCATTCACCCGATGAGATGGGGTCTCTGCATAGCCACTGTTTAGATAACTTCTCGTCAACCATGCTGTGCAGCATGTCGAATATCTCCGGAGACGTTCGGTAATATTTATGAAACAGGCTTTCGTCCCCATTCTTCATGAGCTGCATCTGAAAACGTTTCAAGGAAAAATGGAACCAGTGCGCTAACACTACAGCATGTCCTGACTTACTGCTGTGAAGTACTCGCTCTCCTCCGCGCGGTTTTGCCACACAGGACGCACCCAGTGCCTGCGAACTCCAGTCTGCAATTGTTTCAGAACCAGCAAAGTTCTAAACATTGCCATTTTCCGGCGGCGTTCCATGGCAGACGACGATGGCGGAGGCGCGAACAGCAGAAAGAAAAAAGCGCGCGCTTTTCTGCATCACGTGATTTTGTGTAGTAGACTAAAAATAAAATCAGTACCTAAATATTTTTTTCAGTGTTTTTAATGTGTTTTATGTCGTATGAAGCCTTAAGAGCGTTGTTCAGTGCGTTAATTGACGCAAAATGACTGAACGCTGAAGCTGCCGCAATCGAGCAACACTGAAAACGCGCCGCTCCAACGCCGAGTCCCGTCGCTTCGTGCGGTTTGCGACAGCGATGGGCGACGGCGGTGTCATCGTGCGACGTATCGCGAAGGAATATCGCCTCATGCGGTTACCGCTTAAATGCGGGCCCATTTTTTGTCTGCGTGTTCCTTGCTCTGTCGTGTGTATGATTTTAATTATGTGCACAAGCTGCAGCAAACCAGCCCGTCTTTGTACCATGTACGCCACAACGGAAAGCCTTCATGTACTGAACGCGGTGACCGGCAGTGGCGGACAGCATGTGTTTGGCATACGCGTTACAGCCTTGCAAACAGCCCTGCATAAGCATCCGTGGCACGATCTGTGGATTAAAATGACACGTTGATCTTTGAAAACAATTTTTATTGCCTAGCTCAGGCGAAGTGCGACTGACGCTGTTCGATTGTATCGGAATTGGGTATGCTTTTCGCGCCGCATGACAACAGACGCGGATTCCTGTTATATATATTGCATATTGACATGCATTCGTCGGCCGCGGTGCTCCCTGTTTCTATCTCCCGTAACAAATGGCACACGTCTTCGCATGTTCTCAAAAGGGACGTTTAGAAGAAGTTCACTAATAAACCTCTTCTGTTGATGTCTATTAAACGTTCGAACAGGGAACAAGACGTCTGCGGCCGTTTGTAGCTGTTTCTAGATTTCTCAGAGACGTTTTGTGTTTCGTGGGTACTAACCATATATGCAATACACAGTGGCAAACTATCTGAATACGCCGCACGTGGCCAACACGAGCTCGTGTACTTCGAGAAATTACTAAGTTGGAAGCATCAACCATTGCTATGATTCGCAGAAACTGGAAACGCACCTACAACCCTTGAAAACCCGCGCTCAACACCAATCCGCAACGCCACTCCCCGACCTTTTGCCTACCACGAGCCCGCTAGCGACTGCAGCGCCACCTCGTTTGTTTACAAACATGCAGGAGGTCTATACGCGCCTATGGGCAAGGGTGAAGCCGCACCGAACGGCTGGCGGCCATCTTACCAGAGGCAAAAGGCAGCCGCGCCTGTCCACGCTTCTAGTTTTTCGCGCTGCTCATGAAGGCGCTCGCATTCAGAAACCAATGAAAACAAGTGCTTCTGGTTGTAAACGGTTATCTGCCATCAACTATAGCAGCCAACTGGCGTGATGAAGGCTATTTAACTGCGGAAATATTAAGGAGAAAAGCATAGCGCAGCCGAGCTTTTTCGCGTTTACCAAGCAACGCTAACGAGCGGTTCTAGTATTAAACGTCTATTTTTCGTCAACCAGAGGGAAACTGGAATGTACAAGGCAGTTTTCCAGCTCAAATATTAAGCAGAAAAGCTTAGCACTGCCGCGCTCGTGCTTTTCCGCGCTGCGGATGACGTTGCTCGCATTTACAGAGCAACAAAAACGAGTGGTTCTAGTTATATACATTTATTTTCCATCAGCTAGCAGAAAACTGGCATGTAAAAGGCAGTGTAACTGTAAAAATATTAAGGAGAAAAGCGTAATGCAGCTGCGCTCGCGCTTTTTCGCTTTGCTGATGCAGCTGCTCCCATTTAGAAAGGAATGCAAATGTGCGGTTCTAGTTGTAAACGTTTATTTACCATCAACCAGCAGCCAACTGATATGCAGAAGGCAGTTCAAATGAGCAGATATTAAGGAGAAAATCTCACATACAGTTAAGAACACCATGACAAACACCCTACTGGTGATTGAAAATAATCACCCTCGACAAAAGTGGTCTCACTTTGTTTTTTATCAGTTCATGGTTTCATTCTTTCGTCATGTGGTGTATTCTCACTTTTATATATTCTTCAGCGATTTTTTGCACAAAATATAAATATGGTTATCAAGTGGACCAAGATCAAGGATGTGGTCCTCCAGTTTCTGGAACCAGTTTTTCTCTGTGCAGGTGCCCAGGACTTCAAGGATGAGGTGTTTTGATCTTACCGTCACCATTTTAATAGTATCATATTCTGCCTGTAGCCGTCGCAGCCCCTTTTCAACTGCTTCACACAGGCCAACGACGTCTTGTGAGGGTGAAATGAGTCCACCTCGGCTCTTTTGCCTAATTAAAGGTGCCAGTTCATCCGAGTGCAGGGCTGCGATGCACAGTTCTCATGTTACCGTTGAACGAACTTTCTGAATGACAAAACCTGCAATGTACGGCACTACAGCACCGACAAAAGCTGATAGGCTTTCTGGGCAGTCAATGCGATGGGTATAGTTGTGGTCGTCGGCCTGCAGGATTGATGACCTGCGCATATCAGTAAGCATGCTGCTTTCACCTACCAAAGCTCCTGTAGTTGTTGGATCTAGAATTGAGACTATGTCTTGGGAGCAGTTTCCAGAGCTTGATGAAGTCACTTCTGTCTGAACCAACAGACGCTTGTATGCAGCCATGAACTGCGCAGCGGTTGGGTTGTTGTTATGACCACCTCGTGCACGTATGGACCCGAAGAAGTTTTCGGCGTGATCTTGGCTAAGCTTGTGCGTCAGCAAGTATTTCAGCTGATCCTTGCGAACAAGCTCATCGAACAATTTTTCTGTGCTGGTCATGCACACCAAAAATCCAACGAACCCAGTTTTCTTCAGCCCTTCTATTACTGGACGCCCTAACGGGTCTCTTAGCCCTTGTATGTAGGCACGGGCCTCGGAAAAGAATAGCTTCCAGTTGGCTTCATTCTGCTTGCGAAGAGGTGCCTTATAGGACCTTGTAAGTGGGTTTCGAGAGTTCATGATGTCGAACAAGCGATCAAAAAGCCTAATGAACTTAGCTGCTGCAGTGGCACCCTTGAACTGTGGCAGCTTGAGCACTTGTTCGCAGAAGTCCAAGGCGTCAGCAACTGAAGCACTCAACGCTTGTACTGCATATTGTACTTTCATTTTTTGCTTTTCCCACTGGACATGCACCTTTGTGAGCTTGTTTCCAAGCCGCAACCCTTCTCCACATTGCAATGCCTCCAATGCCAGTATATAAGCCCACTTCACGTGATTTCCTTCCATGTCAATAAGGTGGCTTACAGTTACCAATGAGTTCCGCACAAGCTTAATCATGTGACAGGCATCTAAGATAAACTGAATGTTTTTGGTGCAGTCAGCAGGGTTGACAAAGCTTGTAGAAAACCGGTGAGAACACGGTAGAAGCTCAGCGCCTAAACATTTCGCCATAGTGAAGTTAGAGGAGGCACCATCAAATGTAAAAGAGATGACATTAGCATGCACTGACTCAAGCTTGTCAATGCACTGCTTAGTCAGCGCCGCCCTCTCGGCACCAGTGAGTGTGTCGATCAAAAAGTAAGCGACAGGCATCTTGATTCTGACATTTACACCAACAATCATGTACACACACACATTTCTCGCTTCAGGGAGACTGTCGTCATCTAGCCTTGTTCCAATGTCCACATACCCGACTATTTTGTTTCCAACAAGTTCTACATGTTTTCTTATGGCCATGTCGTCCACGATCAGAGCGCAGTAGAATGGCTCATTCCGTGATTGTGTAAATTTTTGAGGGAAGCAAAATGCTTCATCTGTAAAGCCAGGAGCTCCGTGGACTGAGCGATACCATTGCCTAAGTGTCCGCTGTGAAGGAAGGGCATCATTGAATTTGGACCTGACGTAGTCATACGCGGCCGGGGAATAAAAATGCAAAGTCAGCGCGAACGCGCGGAGCTCGGGTGTGTATACACCCTTTTGCTTGTTGCCCGCTCTGTTCAGAAGCTGCTGAATATGACTTGAAAATGAAGACGTGAACACCTGTGATCCTTTTTCTGAAAGGAGTTTTTGATCTCTGATTTCCTTGATAATTTCTTGCGCTGTCTCGTTTCTCTTTGTGAGTCTTCGCTTCGTTTGCTGAAAAGTTTTAACTTTCTTTTTCAGCTGAGTTATTTCTTCCTCAGAGGCACTGACTTTTTCTTTGTACCATTGTTTGGTGGGTGAAGGCACAGGTGGCTCTTCTTCAGCTTCAGACTTTTCATGCTGCGGTGAGCAGTTATTGGCTGGGGTGTCTTCATGCTTGCGGCCTGGACGCTTCCTTTTCACCTGAAATAGACGCCATATGTACATCTGATGAGTCCCAAGTCAGAGAAAAATAAGAGCAGTTGTAAAGCTATGCCTCGTTTGTTACCAAAACTTACTGCTTCATAAAGGTGGATGTATGTTATTTTCAAATTTCGCTTAAGCATCTTTTCAAATCATTAGCCTGTTTATTTTGTTTAGCATCTGAGCTTGCATATTGTTACAGGTTCTATTTACAAATAATATTTACAAGGCAGGTCGAGAGGAGCCTGGTGCGCCGGCGGCAGGATACTTGACTTCCTCTTCTACTTCCAGCCGCCGCACGTCTTCTTTATTCCTCAGAGCCCATGCGCAGCACGTGACATTTCCCCGTTCGCAGACGAAGCCCTCTGGGCCAGTCAATCAATCGGGGTCCCGAAAGTGGAATGGCTTCAGCCGTGCGACATGCACGACCTGGGTTGTCCTTGAGCGGCGTCCTTGCGTTGATTGGGGAGAGATGACATAGTTGAGGTCATTGAGGCGAGCAACAACGATGAACGGGCCTGTGTAGTGGGATAGCAGCTTTTCTGATAAGCCACGCTTGCGTAGGGGCGTCCACAACCATACAACGTCACCGGGCAGGTAGGAGACATCCTTGCGCCGGCGGTCATAACGCTGCTTAGAGCGATGCTGTGATGCCAAGGTGCGTATCCGGGCAATCCGACGGGCTTCTTCAGCGCGACATAGAGTGTTGGCAATAGAAGGCTCGGTGTCGAGAGAGAAAGGTAAGATGCTGTCGAGGGAGCTTCGAGGCAGACGGGCATAAAGAAGGAAGAATGGGCTGTAACCAGTTATTTCATGCCTCGACGTGTTACAGGCGTATGTAATGAAGGGAAGCACGTCGTCCCAGTTCTTATGGCGGGAATCGACATACATGGCCAGCATGGTCGTGAGTGTCCGATTGGTACGTTCAACCAGTCCATTAGTCTGGGGGTGGTACGGCATTGAGTGGCGAAAATGGCATGAACTAAGACGCAGAAGCTCTTCCACAACGTCTGCCGTAAACTGGCGACCGCGGTCACTGATAACAACTCGAGGAGGTCCATGCCGGAGGATGACAGCACGAAGAAGGAAGAGCGAGACCTCAGCAGCGGTGGCGCAAGGTAGGGCGGCGGTCTCACAGTAACGGGTGTGGTGATCAACGCACACTATAATCCAGCGGTTACCGTTGGACGAGCGGGGAAACGGGCCGAGCAGATCGAGTCCAACTTGTTCATATGGCGTGCTTGGAGGTGGCAAAGGATGCAGGCGTCCAGGCGGAGAAGTCGTGGGAAGCTTGAACCGCTGACACTGCACGCAGGTGGCCACGTAGCGCTGAACCATGTGACGCATTTTTGGCCAGTAAAAACGTTCTTTGATGCGGTTAAGGGTCCTGGCAAACCCCAAGTGCCCAGCCGTGACGTCATCGTGCATTGCCTGCAGAACAGAGGAGTACAGAGTAGCCGGAACGACGAGGAGAAAACGCGCACCTCCAGGCGAGTAATTCGTTCTGTAGAGTAAACCGTCGCGAACGCAGAAAGGGCTTGCGGATGTCGGGTCACGGGCTTCGGCAAAAAGCGGCGCCAAGTGCTGATCCTTGCGTTGTTCCATCTGGAAAGTGCCAAGATCTGGAAACTCTTGGGAAACGGCAGCGAGATAGTCATCGAAGTTTTCATCATCGGAAGTAGTAACCGTGAGCGGCAGCCGCGAGAGGCAATCTGCGTCGGTGTGTTGGCGGCCACTTTTGTAAGACACTTTGAAGTTAAACTCTTGGAGGCGTAACGCCCAGCGGGCCAACCGACCGCAGGGGTCGCGTAGATTGACCAGCCAGCACAGAGAGTGATGGTCTGTGACGACTGTAAAAGCACGTCCATAAAGGTACGAACGAAACCGTTGTACGCCGAAAACAACGGCGAGACACTCTTGCTCTGTTACAGTGTAATTGCGTTCCGACTTGCTGAGGGTGCGACTTGCATAAGCGACAACGTGTTGATTGCCCTCATGGCGTTGGATAAGCACAGCACCCACGCCGATGCCGCTGGTGTCAGTGTGGAGTTCAGTCGGTGCTGTCGGGCAGAAATGACGCAATATTGGCCGCGAGGTGAGGAGAAACTTGAGCTGCCGAAACGCGGAGTCACATTCGGGAGTCCAGTGGAAAGGGGTGTCTTTCTGCAGGAGACTTGTAAGCGGGTAGGCTAAATCAGAAAACTTGGGAACGAAACGCCGAAAATATGAGCAAAGTCCTAGGAAACTCCTGAGCTCTTTCACTGATTTGGGTTCTTTGACACTGCTTACAGCTTCAACCTTCTGCGGGTCGGGTCTGAGGCCATCCTTGTCAACGAGATGACCAAGCACAGTAATTTGGCGTTCACCGAAGCGACACTTCTTCGAGTTCAGCACGAGGCCCGCTCTCTCTATGCAGTCTAGGACAATGGCTAAGCGGCTGTTATGTTCGGCGAAGGTCCTACCAAAAATAACAACATCGTCCAGATAACACATGCAAACTTGCCACTTCAGGCCACGTAAAAGCGTATCCATAAATCGTTCAAAAGTGGCAGGAGCGTTGCAAAGGCCGAAAGGCATAACATTAAATTCATACAACCCGTCAGGTGTCACGAATGCTGTCTTCTCTTTGTCTTGCGGGTGCATCGGGATCTGCCAGTACCCGGACCGTAGATCCACCGAGGAAACGTAGGAGGCTGAGTGGAGGCAGTCAATGGCATCATCAACGCGCGGGAGCGGGTAAACATCCGTCTTTGTGACAGTGTTAAGCCGGCGGTAGTCGACACAATATCGCCAAGTGCCATCTTTCTTTTTGACAAGGATCACTGGAGCAGCCCACGGGCTTGAAGATTCCTGAATGATGCCGCGGTGCAACATGTCACGGACTTGTTCATCGATTATCTGACGTTCGGAAGGCGAGACGCGGTATGGCTTCTGGCGAATCGGCTGTGCAGATCCAGTATTGATCATGTGATGGGTACGGGAAGCTGGAATCGGCGGTGGTTGGTCGCGACCAAAGTCAAACACGTCCGCATGCTTCATAAGAACGGCCGCTAGGACCTGGCGGTCGCTAGTGGGTAGGGATTTGTTGACCATGGCTAGGAATTGAGAGTCGCTCAGATCGCGGCGTCTAGTTGGACGAGACACGTTGTCAGTGATCGCGGCAACTGGTACAGAAAAACGTTCTTCAAAGCCAGCAAGTTTTAAACCACATGGCAATACTGCAGGTTCGTTGGAATGATTGACAGTCCAAAGAATGGCATGGCCCTTGGTCACATGGACGACGCTGCGGGGTACTAGCACACTTTTCTTTGCACAGTTAAGGGAACAAGGTTCCACCACAGCATCGAAGGCATCAGAAATCGTGCTCGAGGACACAACGGGAACGAATATGGCAGACATTGCTGGAACGACGGTATCTTCAGAGACAGAAAACACTTGGGCAACCACTGGCGAGTCTTCTATGAGAGCTGACTGAAGGCCAGGACTTAACGATATGCCACCACTGCGGAAGTCGAGAGTAGCGCCGCACTGGTGCAAAAAGTCAATACCGAGGATGATGTCATGCGTAGAACGAGGGAGCACTGTGAATTCAGTTCGGAACATGTGGCCAGCGATCACTACATTCACAAAACAAATACCAATCGGAACCAATGATTCTCCCCCTACACCCCGGAATATAACAGCACGATCCCAAGCGAACATTATTTTACGACCCAGATGGTTCTTGAAAGTTGAACTCATCACTGACACCGTGGCACCAGTGTCCACTAAGGCCATGACGCAAATACCGTCCACTAAAACTTCAAGGCGGTTCCTTAACATAACAATGGGCAGAGGAATTGGCACTATCGATGATCCGGCGACCGCACCTCCATCGGCCGCACACGCTAGTTTCCCGGGGACGGTGGGGAACGACGTTGGGGGGAAGGCGAGCGGCGAGAGCGGTGCGGAGGTGGAGTCAGACTTCGGTCAGAGGCAGGGGAGTCGTTCCGTGGTGGCGCGTAACTGTATGGGCGCGGAGACGATGTGAAGACACGGTCATGAACAGGCGCATTGAAACTCAGGCGAGGGTTCGACCATTGGCGCTGGGAGCGGGAAAACTGGCCCCGGCGACGGCAGATGTGACCGATCATACCACAGCGGTAACAAAGTGGTGGGTCGGGGGGGCACTCGGGATAACACTCCTCGTAGCCAGTGTCGAAATGACCATCGTACTCCGGCTGCCGCAGGTGGCGTTGCGGATGAGCTGGCGCCCTGGGGCCGGGGCGGGTGATCCGGGGAGCGTCGCTGTAATCAATGCGAGTAGCACTGGTAGGGGCCTGGGCAGACAAACTCGAAGGGGAGGAGCGGTAGGCGGGAGCCGCCTGCAGAGAACAGCTCCCATACGGGACCTCACTGCGGCGTGCAAGATCTCGATGCCGGGAGAGTTCGTCACGCGTTCGATTTGACGAATGACGTCAGGGAGAGTCGCCGCATTCACAGGCTCGTGGAAATCCACGCTGGCAACGGTGGTGACGTTAGGCAGGCGACCGAACTTGGGAGTAATTCGACGCAGTTTTAGAGCTTCAAAGGTGCGGCAGTGCTTGATGATATCCGTGGGCGAGTCTAAATTTTCTTTACTAATAAGAAAGCTGTAGACGTCCTCTGCGATGCCCTTGAGGAGATGACCAACGCGATCTTTGTCGGACATACTGGGATAACGACTTTGCACAGCTTCAAGACCTCTTCTATGTAAGTCGTGCAGGTCTCTCCAGGCACTTGCGCTCTCTGAAGCAAGGACTGCTCAGCGCATTTTCGTTTGGCAACAGTATCCCCGAAGCAGCTGCGGAGCTCTTCCATGAAGCGGTCCCAACTTGTTATTGATGCCTCATGGTTTTCGAACCAAGTTAGCGCGGTGCCATCGAGAAAGAAGACGACATTGGCCCAGCTGAAGAGTGGCATCCCAGCTGAAGAGTGGCATCCCAGCCGTTGTATTTGCTCACCCGCTGGTAATGGTGAGCCAATCATCCACGTCTTCGCCAGCCTTCCCGGAAAACGTCCGCGGCTCACGGTAGTGCTGCCAAGCGGGCGTTGCGGCGCCGGTCGGACGTGCGTCGGCTTCCTTAGGCATTTGCACGGGCAACGGTGGCAATCCGGCGATTCTTCGGCTGCAGCGGTTGCGAGAGGGATCCGTGGTGATCGACCCCGCACCTCCACCACACTGTTACAGGTTCTATTTACAAATAATATTTACAAGGCAGGTCGAGAGGAGCCTGGTGCGCCGGCGGCAGGATACTTGACTTCCTCTTCTACTTCCAGCCGCCGCACGTCCTTTTTATTCCTCAGAGCCCATGCGCAGCACGTGACAATATTAATTAGATCTCTTCACATCACCACCGACGCGCGCCTACTGAACAGATTTGCAGACTGAAGCCGCATCTGCAGCCTACGGTTATGAGTAGCAGTTTTCGTACTTTTTATCCTATGAAAATAAAAAAAATTGAAGCTGTGCAAAATCTAGGCACAATAGCGGTCTCTATCCAATGTCATGGTTACAGCCTAGCTGAGGCGACCCTGCCAGGCGGAAAATTTGATGTAATTTTCATAGAATGTCATTCAAAGGTAATGCCCTTCATTAGATGTGACAATGGTAAATTTAATGACATTAGTTGAAAACGACATCCCCAATCTAATGAGCTCGAGAAACTCAGTCGCATTTCTCGCTTTTGCAGCTGGCAGGGCACACAGTGTTGATTTTTATCCGGCTTATCACGGTCACTTCTTTTCAACGAAAACGAGACCGCCATAAATACATTGCGCGACGTTCTAACATACTCACGGGCTTCTGTAGATGCTCCGGAAATGCAGGGAACACAGAAGGAACACTACCCGTACGCAGTCGCGTTGTCTGTCCGGTGCGGTCGAAGCACTCCGGCGCGAAATGCACACAGCAAAGGCGATCTCCATCTTTCGCAGGCCACCTTCCACGGCGAACAGCCTGCTCCCACAGGCTCCGCAGCTCCGGATCTTTTGGAAACCGGTCGGCAATTCCAGGACTATTAGTCGTTGCACACACACACAACTTATCAGTTGACATCCATCGGCAACGCGAGCGTAGTGGCTCAATGAACGTGTTCTCGTATACTTACAGGTGAAACGTGAGGCCACAACCCTTCTTCAGCCTGTTCGCACATCCGTAGGCAACGCAAGAGGCAACCATAATCAAATCGATGGTGTTTACATGCCCCTCACATCAACTTTCACTGCAGACCAACTCACGAAAACAGCAGTGCGAGCCGGTGCCGCTGGCGCCGAGAGCGCTTTCTGCCTCTGGTAAGATGGCGGACGAAGGCTTCGGTCGCGCCCTCTCCACTCCAGCAAGGATATATCCTCCTTGGATTTGACCCATTTTGATCTGATCTGTTTTTTAAAGGAAAGTTGACTGGCTTAGCTTGCCACCACAGTTGGGGTTGCGTTACTTTCGGTTTGTGGATTTGGCTCATTTCGAAAAAAAACTCCTCATGTTTCCGAGGAGCGTCTCCCCTTAATAGGGTCTATTTTGGAGAAACGTTCAATCCGATTTTAGAAGGAACATAAACAATGCATTCATTTAGAATGCAAAAGAAGCAAAAACAATAAGACACTCATTTCGAATCGAAAAGAAACAGAAATGTTAATTCTGTAAGGGAGTTAGGATTTTTCACTGTAATACAGGAATTAATCTTACTATAAAGCAATCTATGCAACTTTCATGTTCGGTATAAGTGGGTGCGACTGTTTCCGGAATTTTCAGTTGTAATAAAACAGACCATAAACAATGTCACAGTAACCATACTATATGCGGACTTTTCAAAATTCATCCATTCCTATTATATTAGCTGGAAACTTATACAAGAACAGCATGACTATGGCTTAGGCATGGCAAGCATCTACTTTCGGGGCTCAGATTTTTCAATAAATATCTCAACTACATTAAGCATCCAACAGACTACTGTAATAAAACATTGAATTAAAAATTAAATTACCAGGGTAGTTGCTACCCTGTCATCTTTGAGAGCAGCTTCTGCCACCTCAAAGTCTTCAATTGTGAAGGCTGGCAGCTAAGGCACTGTGGCGGGAGGGAGCTCACAGTAGATGGCGACCGAGTCCTGGGCTCTTGCCGAGCTAGCTCCAGCCGGCTCAGTCTCTGCATTATTTCCCACTGCTGCTGCCATATTTCTAGCAGCAGCCGAAGCACCTTGAGCATTGTCGCTGAAACGAGCAAGGTTTTTCATTGAGGGCAGGGTTTCACAGCAGATGTATATATTTACACATCAAGGACGCAATATGAGCAATATACTGCATTTACACGCTTGCAAGTTGACCTATTGTTTTAAAATTTGAAAATCCGAAGTGCGTGTGTTGGCTTGCAATCGAAAACCAGAGCATGGCACCATAAATAAAGGGGAAACAAACTAGTATCACGGACGATGCGGTAATTGAAATTTTATGTTTACTCTACAGCTCTGCCCAGAATTTTCTGCATGGTTCTTGAGATGGGTTTTTCGTTTTCCTTTTTACATTTAACTGTATGCTCAGTGCTCTTGGGAGTGTTGATAGTTGATGAAAGGGGCACTGTTCCAATTGCAGTGGAACTGCCACTCAGAACAGCAACGCTTGCAGGGAGTGCCGGTACCTGATGAAAAACTATAAACAGCGCCATAACGACAGACAAGAAGATGGGCGAGCGCTGTTTTTGGTTTTTAAATGATGCACTAGCTCACTCTGTTGTTGGTTCTTCTGCAGCTGACAAAAGAGCCGATGCCACGTACACAGTTTCTCTTTGGCTCTGTTTGATGCATGTAACGTCTCCTGGCCACATATTTTACCAGTTTGTAATGCAGCGCTTCATCAACTGTGCTCAGGGGCAAGTAACGACACGTTCACACTTGGACATTCGGTGGCGAGAGCGAGCGGAATTCGCTGCTGCGGCAGAGATTCCGCCGAAATACCCAGCAGTAAGCCCGATCAGTCCAGGACCGAATTCTGCCACCGGAAAAAAATCCACCGAATCTCGTCAGCCAATAGGAAGGAGAGTATGAAGTTCAGCGACAAACATGGCGGCGCCGTTCGATGTGGGACGCCTCGCTTCGTACTGAATTCGTCGCTGTTACTGCCTTTTTCAGCGCGTTCAATGCCCATAAAAGTGCCAGCGCTCTTTCGCTTCGTCTCATCTCACCCATAAGAAAAGTGTGAGTGATAAATTTTTTTTTTTTTTTGGTGACAATTCTTTCCTTTTTAAAAAAGGCTTGAAAGAGGTGTCGGTTTATTGACAACAGTGGTTCCCGTCCTAACCACCAGATGGCGCCACTAGGCTAATTTTGTTTTTAAAATCGACAATGCTAGAAATGGCGTAACGTCCGGCAAAATAGCTGCATTTACCGTATGTAAGCGTGCATACGGTTATCGTACGTAGATGGCATGGATTAACCTCTTGCTATATCTGTGTACTCCTTGAGCAGACGACACACAGGCGATGAGCAGGGACGCGGTGGCCGGGAAGTGTGAACGATGCAGCTTTTCGGCGGCAGCGGCTTTCGCCAATGTTAGCCAACACTGGGTGTCAACATGCTCTGCATTAAGCTACTAAATTGCCGTTGATTCCACCACTACAAGGCACAGCTAAGCACAAAGGTATTTGTTCTGTAAAACTGCTCTATCCCTTGCAGATCTAAATGTCACAAATGGACCATGCGCTGACAATGCCTTAGTTAAAAATAGCTGCTCTGAATACTGTTCCTTCCATGTACCACTAATTTTCTATTCAGCTTGGTTGCCATTTTGAATGCTGTCACATCACGGCAAGGATGGAAACAGCCATAAGTGTATTCTTCTATTGTGACAACAGCTCCCAGTGGGAGTGAGAAAGCACAGCAGGCTGGGCACATAAAAAATATATGCACAAAAACTAGAGAAACTGTATAGAGTACAGTGGCCACTTTGCAGTCCTGAGCCACAATCTGTATTGTTTTGTTTTATTTCTTTTGGTCCTTCGTCTTTAAAAGGTTGTGGCTTTCTAGTGACATAGGCCAAGGAAACAACATCAATAACAGGACCAAAACCAAAAGAAACAAATTAAAGGAAGCAAAATGCTGTTCGTAGGGAAGACACACTGCAACTAGTTACTAGGAATGAGGTAGAGCTGTGGAAGTGTCAAGTAGCAAATTTTATCACCCCTTAGGTTCAGTACGACTTCTATTGAGAAATACTTGCAGCAGGCATATTTATACAAACAGTGGTCATTTTCAAAGCGCGCGTTTTGAAATATGCACCAGCTAGGTCTCCTTTAAGGCAAAACAGAACTTCTACCAAGGCCTGTTCAGGCTCATACTTCAGAAAAATAGATTCTCGTCCTATCCTCTCACTGCATTCTCATCTTTTCAGGCTCTTCATATACAAGTAAAGAAAGGAAAAGCCTTACGATCGCTAGTCGCTTCCTCCGCATCCTCAAGGTCTAAACTGTCGCCTGAAGTGGAGGCCGAACTAGCTGGGCAGCTCGCAGTGGAACCCGCACCAGCTGGGGTTGTGGCCGCCTCCATTGAGTGGCTAAGCAGGGCGGAAGTTGGACACGAACATGAAGCGTTAGTGTTGATGCAGAAAGAACCAAAAAAATTACTCAGTACAACACAGATAATGATGACAACTAAATGCCAAAATGCTAGTTCAGCACTTCTGCTGAAAGGACACTGATATATATATGTACACCGTAACTTCCTCATACAAAATTAGCATTAAGCATTTATGAGCTCCCATTCATTATGACCATGCTTGTTCAGGGTGTCACCTCATTCTACCAGATTGAAGAATTTAAACTGCTCCTTTATTGTGGCAGATCCTCAAAAACACAAAAAGCCTTAACGAAGCTGTATGCTGCACCAGCTGGTATCATGCTGCAAATTTGAAAGCACAAGAATGACTTGAATGAGAGAACCTGAGAGTTGAGTTGTATGCTACAGGTGGAATTAGCCTTGTTTATTCTGCTGGCAATTGATCCACCGTAGCGTCACTTATATGTTAATAACGACCTAAAACCTGTCGGATCTTCCCCGCTATGCACACAGTCACTTATAATAGTACATATTCCACTCCCACAGTCACCATCTATGTGCGCTTTCACTTACAGTAAAACGTAGTCCACTCCAGAAGTCACCATCTATGCACATATTCAGTCACAGCAGAACATAAGTCCATTGCAGTGCCACCATCCATGCACATCCATTCACTCACAGTATAACATAGTCCACTCCAGAAGGCACCATCTACGCACACATTCAATCAGAGTAAACCATAGTCCGGAACCGGATTATGGTCTGTTATATTCGTAGAACTACTATAGTCGTAGAACCGGAGAGGACAAGTGCTACTCATAGCAGTTTATTCAGACATTTCTGATCGCAGCCCACCAGCGCAACTGTAGCCAGCATCAACTTGCACAAGGTAATCGCCAAAAGTGGAACAAGGAAATTATAACTCACCAGCATACAATCAAAGGGTGGTGCCACGTGTGTACAGTGTATGATGGCACCAAAACGCGTAATATATCACCACCGTATTTTACTTGCACGTGGACAATAATTTCTGAAGCATGGTCACAGAGCTTTCGCTCATGCACTTATCACCCAAGCCATAAAAAGAGATGCTTCCAGTACCTCCCTCTCAAGTTCATTTTTTTTTTTTTTGCGTCGTCCCACGATTACAATCCTGTGCAGTTCAGGGAAGCATCCATGGGAGTTACCACAATGAAGTTTTGATCCGCTATCCGTTCCAAAAGAGTATTCTGGAAAACTTTGTTTTTGTTTTTACTTTGGCTCTTGGGTTTCCTTTAACATGTCCTTGCAGTCGACACAACACAGCTGTAAATTAAGCCCAAAGAAGTAAAAGTACCCAAGGAGTCTTTGTTTCTATGAGACTGCTGCGAACGGGTGACGCACCAATTCGCCTGCTCTGCCGGAAGCACACACTTCACTTCTTTCCTTGTGGTGCGTCGTTGATCACGGTATGCGCCTTTCTCTAAGACCCCTCCTCCTCTCTGTGCTCAGTTCGAAAAAAAGTAATGCTAGAAGTGCCTTTCAGTCAGTTGTGTGGAAGCTTGGTGCTCTGTTATTGGGGAAGTAGTACATAGTCATACGTGCAGTGATGTTCAGAAACGCGTCCAAACCAAACACTTGCAACAATGCCTGACAGCAACGCGTAGATAGCATAAAAAATTGTATATATATGGTTTTGCAGGACTGCAAAACTGGGGAGTGGGGCAGACATGGGACCTTCGAGAAAGGGGAACCGTGATTACTGACACATCACAAGGAAAGAAGCGAAACATGCGCTTTCGCCCAAAGAGCCTGAATGATAACAAATGTAGGAGTAGCAATTATACTGCCATTTTTTCATGCCTCACGTGACCTGTAACCACATGTTGACGTCGCAGTCATTGTTCAGCTGCTTAAACTGGAGCCAAAACAGCACAAGAAAGTGGATTGTAAGTTATATAACAGCCAAAGGAAAATACCACACAGTAATTCATGTATAACAATGCCTTACACAATATTATAAAGATGAAAACATTACTCAAAAGGAAGGTATCTATATTCTTGATATACTGGCCAGTTTTGCTTATGCACACTTTGCCACAGTTGAGTGGTATCCTATAGGCTGCACCAGCGCAGCAAGAACATGCACGTTTTGGTGCTTCTTCTGGCAGCTAGTACGACGATATGGCTCTTCCTCTATAAGTCTGCATAACTGTAACAGCTTACGTGGCACAGAAAAGAAAACACCAGCTGTATGCCATACTGAGAAGCAATTACCGTATTTACGCACATAATTTGCGCACCTTTTATTCAGAAATTAGGGCTCGAAGAAAGGGGTGCACAAATTACGCGGGGATTTCGCGAGCGCGACTTAAAAAACTCCACAAAGGTCATTACGCGCAATATAAGTATAGTGTATGTTGCTGCGTATACGTCAGCACCCGGACCCGCACCCCCCCCCCTGCGGGATGTATGAAGGTGCATACATGAAGCTGAATAAGATGCTAAAACAGCGTCATCGCTTGCGGCCCAGCCAATTGTTCGGTATTTCCGGATTCCGTAAGCTTGCTTTCGTAACTCCATCCGGGATAGCAAGCGTGAATCAATAAATCAATTATTACACCACACAATTCTTTAACAGTACCGCGCGAACGTCGACCAAACTGCTTGTCAGCGCCTTATCATGGCGCAGAGCTGCGAAGCCAGCGAGAATAGCCATGTGCGCACTAGTTTGCCAACACAATGATTGTCGTCTATGGGCAAACGCGTGCGCACGCGGTTTTTCTCGCTGACTTCGCCGCTCCGCGCCGTGATAAGGCGCTGACAAGCAGTTTGAAACTTGCCGTATAATTGTGATATCCCATCGCAAGACACGACCGAACAACCAAACACAAGCCGTCAGAGCCACCAAGAAAAGCGTAGCCGGCAGTCGAGTCGCATGCATCAACCAAACAAACAGCGTGTGTTGGCTCTTCTATCAACTGCCGATCCTTCCTGGAAGCGCTGCTGGCCGTTCCGAGTGGCGATGCCCCTGGTGTCGCCGCGATTGTAACAGCGGCCTCTGACACCACCATGAAAGCCCAGTGCACAAGATTCAAAAAGCCTTCTGAACAAACACGCGGTATAGCCAAATGCTACTGGGTAGAACCATAGGGTAGAGCCCACGTGCATGATGGTGGTCTAGCGCAGCGCGGTGCGTAAAATGTGTGAGTAAAAAATGTTTTTTTTGTAAACCTGGGTGATTTAAGGGTGCACAAATTATGCGAGGGCGCAAATTATGTGCGTAAATACGGTACTTGCAAAGCCAACACTGAGCTACTCAAGCTGCCAAGAAAATTATATTTCTTTCTGTGGTCTTTAATAGCGACTTTGCACCATGCCTCTTCCACACATCCAATAAGTTTTAACTATGCCTTGCACACATTTATCTGTGTTGGTAATCAAACAAACAGGCAACACAAGCTTGGTCTTCAAACTCACCAAAACGCTTCAACATGCAGAAAAGCTGGAGCCAGTTAACCAAGCAGTTTTCTCATGACATTTAAGGGACTATGCAATAAATTAATTGAGGTTACGTAAAGCAGACGAGAGATAGGCATTTCATCACTCGTCACTCCAAAGCAAGAATTTTTAAGCTAGCATCAATAACACCGAAGATATAGACTATTAAAAATTACGCTCCTCCTCTCCCTCTCAACTCGTACACGCAAGGCACCAGACAAAAATAAAGAAAATAGCTCTGGGACTGGGCCCCGCCCATGAATACGTCATCCGCTGACGTTCCTTTTGCAACTTCCGGTTGTCGCTCCTAGCACCCCAGCAGCAGCAGCAGCGGCGTGATTGCAGCGCGTGTTGGGTTTCTTTGCTTGTCGTCTGTTGTGGTTAGCAGTGATGGATGCGGACCTCGAGGCGCGGCTGTTCGCTCTTACGCCCGCGATGGGCATTGAGCCCTATGCGTTCACACCGTACCGGCTGTAACACCAGGGACAACAGTCACGACACGGCGAGCCACTGCAAGTGGCTCCGGAACTCCTGACAGAGGAGGCGGCAGAGGAAAATTGAAACCATATGCGTGAAGGCAATGCCCTGGCTCGCGCTTGCCCAATAGGGTCGCGCGGTGGCACGAGCAGACGATTTTCACGGCTACCGGAAGTGTGCCCGTGATGTCGTGGCTGCCGTGGCTCCAGCGAATGAGAGCGTGTAGTGGCCTAGAGACGTCATGGGTACAGTGACGTCTTTTTTCACAATCTTAGTTTCAAAATCGGTCACTACAACCACACCAATTGGCCCGCAAATTTTAAAAAATACGGTTTTTAAAAATTCATAATAAATTGCCGCTCAGTTCCGAAGACTCATACTTGGTGTGAATGCTTCTTAGCATCATTTCTAATCATTGAAAACATTTACAAGCGACTTTTTATTCATTGCATAGTGCCTTAACAAACTGCCCTTATTTTGTGTTTATACCTTGCAACATACCATACTGTACTGCGTACCTTATTTCTCAGGTAGCATGCAAGATCTTCAAAATGTTCATTTTAGAGATAAAAGAGATAAAAAGGATTTTCGACCAAAACCAAGGCTTTCAAGAGATCTTTTACTGTCAGGATGCGATCTGTCCTAACAATATGCTTAAAGGAGGACTTTAGAAGATGGGTCCTATCTCTGCCCTCTCAGGACATCTTAAAGGCGATTAAGTTTTGGCGGGAAAGTCGTCTTATTTTGGAAGGCTTTTTGGCCTCGGTATGGACGCCGGTCAGACGGCTGGTTCTATGTTAACCCTATTCACGAAGCAAAAGATAACACTTAGGAGAAAAAAATACACAGGTCTGGAGCAGTAACTATACCTGCAAATTTGTGGCCTTTGGGCTTCCATTTGTGTTCTGTGTGTTCTCACCTCCCACATCCCCTTTTGTAATGCTCCTTGTTACTGACTCTGAATAACAGTCAAATCAAATTAAATAAAATAAAGTAAAATGAAAAGGTCAGGAGTGCATCACTACAAGAAGTGCTGCAGCTCCCATGTCTTCAAAGAATGGGTGGGGTGAGCAGGCAAGAACGGACCTTCAGAGTTTCCTGTAGGTCAGGGCGAGGCCTTCGAGATTTATTCTGAAGTGAACATTCATCACAGCTGCCCACCATGTTCCGAATCTTGAAGTCGAGGAATTTTGCGTGCAATGACGTTTAGCAAAACTTGGGTTAAAGGGACACTGGGGATAACTCCATCCAAATTTCTGTGGCCATACTGTTACCTCTGTTGGCAACGGGATAATTTTAAACTTTGCTACCAATTTACTGCATGTGCCTGATTATGTGTACACAGGTATACTGTTCCAAGGCATTCAGAAATCACCTTAACTTGCTAAATTTATGCAGTGATGTAAATTTTTCCACTGAGTCTACCAGTTTCAGCAGGCAGCCCTTAACAAAGGAATGGTGTTAGTTCAAAAGTTGCCTCACAACATATTTGTTGATAGCACTGTATGGTCATAACAGCCCACCAAAACCATCCATGGTGGCTTGATGGATGTAGAGTTCAGTTCAGTTACTGAACATAACGCTTGATTTCAGCTTTAGTGGTTGCATATCGATGCAGGTGAGATGGTAGGACCTTTGCACACTGGTATTTGTAATGCACGCCAGAATTCCTGGTGGTGAATATTAATTCGCAACCATATATTTTGCTGTGTCTCATAGTTCAAGTGCCGCTTCAGCGCATAAAAACCCATTCGTTATAAATTGCACACCAAACTACTTGGTGCCGTGATAAAGCAGGACACAGTAAAGAAGCAATTTTTGAAAAGAAGCATTCAGGAGAGTATTAGCCACAAATATCAAGAAATACTGAAATTTTCAGAGAAACTTTACTCACAATTTAGACCACTCTCCAGATACTGAGATACTCTGATATATTAGCAAGATGCTAGACAGTATTTTTTCAATGTTGACAAAAAAATACATACATCAAAGCCCAACTTGTGGATGATATTGGCATGTATTCTCACAGCCAGCCTTGACAGCTCTTCACTGTTAAAAGAAAATACAAGGGTGAGGGGAATTTAGACGCATGCCGAATCCCTGCTGTTGCTTGTAGGACTGCTCTACTGAAACACATGGGGCTTTAAACATGTCACACTGCACAAGTTAAATCAGTCTGTCAACTCCTAGCAAGACTGTCTCCAAAAAGAGAAATACCCTTATTGCAACAGCCTTAAGCATTATAGAGAAGGCTACATGAGTGTATGCAAAATGGAAGTTGATTTATAAACCTTTCTTTACCTCTCACTGTAGACATCCCTGACAAGCTTTGCTTTGCATCTTTGTTTATAGGTATTACTACACCCGCTGAATAAAAAATTTTCTGAAGTCCATACCTCACCCTCAACTCTATTAGAAAAATATGTTGCCAGGTTGTTACAAATAGACTAAACAAGTACCAGTTACGTGGAGAACAATAAAACAGGCCTAACACAATCTTCTTGCATGCACTCGGTAATAATGTCTCTCAAAATTATTGTTCACTGCGTCTACACTGAGGTTGTCTTTCTCGGTGAAAGCTGAATATGTGTTCTGTAGCGAGATCCTGAATTCTTCTATCTCCCCTCTCACCGCTGATTCGCTGATGGACTTCTTCCTTACTAGTCTGTTCTGTTCCCTCTTCAAGTCCAGACTAATTTGAGACCTTACCATTCTGTGGTCACTGCCTCACACGTTTCTGATTTCTTCTACATCTGCACAATGCCAGGGTTAGAACACAGTTTGAAGTCAATTTCATTTTTGGTCTCCCCGTTAGGGCTTTTCTATGTCCTCTTTCGGTTCTTCCGTTTTCTGAAGAAAGTATTCATTATTCCCAAGTTATTGCATTCAGTGAACTCAATACCTACCTTCTGCTATTCCTAGAGCCAATGCCATATTCATTTACTGCCTGGTCTCCAGCCTGCTTTTTGCCAACATTGACACTTTAGTCTCCCATTAGTACAGAATACTGCGTTTTTACTTTCCCCATTGCCAATTCTGCATCGTCGCAGAAGCTTTCCACTGCCTGGTCATCATGACTACATGTAGGCAATTAGGCCTGCGGGAAGACAGCTGTTCCCATGTGGGCTCTGCAAGAAACAGGCAAGCGCTGGCAAGGCTGACATATTCAGTTGGGCTACTTATATAAGGGCGTGAAGCGGGCACTTGTGTGTGTGTTGAAAGCTCCCGCAATACACACTGGTGACACACTAAGCTAGCTATGCTTCCCTCGGTACTGTCATGCCCACTTATAACAAAACATGACGGTCACTGTGATGGCATTCATTTTATCCAGGGTTTGTATTCCCTGTACATTCTCTACTATAGATGAAAATGAAAGGTAGAATCGGTGTTAATTTTTTGTAAGACATGTACATCTGCTTCTTTAGATTGAAAAGTGGCAATCCTTGCCGCCAACAATCTGCTTAAGGATGCAGCTACGATGCTGGTGCAACGCATGTGCGTACAGAACATATGAATTGCACTGCCTACTGTGTGCACACTTCCCCCCCACCCCACTGCCCCTCCGCCGCACAAGTTGGAGAGCTGACCGGGCGGGCGACGTACTTGCTGGGCCGGCAAGTTACTCCATGTGATCAGTAATCAGTCCTGAGAGCACTTTTAATGATTGATCACCAACCACATGCAGTAATTTCGCTTTCAAAGCTGCCCCTGTCTTGTTTGTGTGCCCAATGCTTTTGCTTACTTAAGACCAACAGTTACATGCACATGCATCGACTGACACCATAGCTTGTTGATGCGCACTTGGTCTATGGCTTTAAACGAGTATAGACACCCAATTTTTGGTTGAGTGTTTTCTTTCAAATGATGCGGTAGACATCAGTGTATACATAGATCACTGCCTGGTATTCGCCTACGACCGCTAAATAACTCATAGAGTTGACTCCCGATATTTTGAAGCCGCTTAATTGGAATTTCCAGTTAATTAGAAGTGAAGCATCAGTCCCGTCAGTTTAGCATATAACCCTACAGAGGAAATCATTCGATAATTGAATTTTATTTCTTAGTCAACAGGCTCGAGGTGACTCTGTGTTCCGTGCTAGTGTCACCGCCATCACAGCAATCTGCAGCACCATTTTTGAAGTGGTGGGATTTTTCTTTGCTACAGCTGCCATAGGCGCCTATAGCGCTGCATACTGAAAGCAGCGAGATTGTGCGAGATTAACCTTGAAGGTGCATCAAGGCAAGGCAGGCCAGCCGCGTCAGGGGTGTCACTTTCATCAAGTGTATTTGCTTCAGTGTTAGTAGCGCGCTGGCTGGCTCGCTTGCTTCAAGGATGAAGCCATGCTTTGGATTTCGACTGAAGTCATTACTGATAATCATGGCAGCCCGTGGCTCTTACTGCACGCTTGACCTGGCGATGAAATTTTAAATTTTGAAAGAAGTTGATAAGGACGGCACCGCCAAGCAAGACATTGCACGAAGGTACAGGATCAAGCCAAACACGCTTTCCAACTTTTTAAAGAGCAAGCATGTGGTATACGGTTTTGTGATAACTACTTAAGAGTTGTTTCTGCTAGCTCATCAGTGGAAGCACGACCAACTAAGCCTGACTGCAGAGATTTCGGCAAAAGCTCTCGGTGCATTCTGCTTGAAGAATATGTTGCCATGGATGCCACAGTCGAAACGTGCAGTGTGGTGAGAGACAGCGAAATTCTGGAGATTGTTCGCCCCCCATCACGAACCAAGTTAAGAAAGTGATGTCGACGACAACATTTAAGACGAGCTGCCGCCAAAGGCTGCCAATGGGGTACAGGTCTTGCCCTCACAAAGCACTTTTTTGCTGCTGAAGGTAATACAGAAGAAGCTTTAGGGCTCATCTACAGCTTGCTGAACTCGGCTTCAGCAGCGTGATTCGACAACGAAAACCAGAGCAAGATGACAAACTATTTTTCTTAAGAAACTCTACTTCGTGACTAGTAAAGATGCTGTTTTTGTGCCTTGTGCTTATTTTGAAGTACATCTAATTCGACTTTTTTTGTGGTACCCGTGAACTTAGTATTAACGGGAGTCGACTGTAATTGAATTTGTGCTTGACACTTTCGTTTTCATCAGCCGAACGGTGGCTGTGACGTGTAGTTGATGTTCAGATCAAGTGAGGCATGAAAAATGATGGTAATACAACTGCCGATGTGTTGTTTATTGTAATTCCAGCTCTCAGAGTAGGCTGGTTTAAGTGATGTAATTAACATTGCGTATGAGATAACACTAGTTTTTTTGTGGCCCACGTGACCTTAGCTAGACTCCTATCAACTACACGTCACAGCTAACAGCTATCATTAGAGTGGTGAAACCGAAGCCCAAAAAAGCATCAAGGAGAAATAGAATCAAGTTTTTAGTGCTCGTAGTCAAATACTACGTGGTGAGCTATGTATTTTAATGGCTAACAAATCATTTGAAAGAAGAAAATATGCAACTGAAATTTGTGTCTATGGTCCTTTATTGCTGCAGTCCGTGCTGCTTTTTTCTTCATCACTGCATGGGATGTGGGAGTGCCACACAAGGGGAGAAATGTTTTTCAGTCACCACGGCGGTGAAAATAACGTTTTTCGATTGTGGGAACAAATTTATTGCACTGCCACAAATGCTCTGAGTTGTGCGGTCAAGGTCGTTTGTTGCATCTTAGACGCAGCACCATTGTCCTAATGCATATTGTGATGGTAGGAACACCTTCGTTCATAATAAGAAAGCATTCATTATATCTGCGGCCATTATAAGTGGGCTGGACTGTGTGATTTTCCTGACCTAATGATCCAATATGGTGGCGCTATAGAGACTGCTCCCAGGGTAAGCCTGCACAAGTAGCACTTCTCTTAAAATTTCACAATGAAAATGTGCTTGCTTGTAGGAGGAAGCAACCTTGAATGAATCGGAATGAACTATAAACAGTGCAGAAATTGCTGCCTGATGGTGGAAAACACTAGTTTAAGATGTAACAGCAAACAGTCAACTTGAACTTTGGAGAAAATTTAACTTTGATAACATCGGCAATAAAAAATTTTGTAAAGCAGGGGAAAGTCAAACCCAAGGGTTCAGATAATACCCCTTCCACACGACAAATTTAATGTCATTCAAACCGAATGTCATTTGGTGCATCGAATGTCATTCAGTCTGTTTCATTGCTACATGGTAAAAAATGTCATTCGAAAATGATGGCAGTGACGATCAGTGAAAAAAAAGAAGGTACAATTGAAATACATCAGCATGCATAAAAGAAGTTTGAAGTTGCTATGTAGTGTTTCAAAAGCGGGTGAGAACGTTTCTGTGGAATATTGTAAGCTTGACATATTTCTGGCCATTCTGCAGCACTTTAGCCATCAAAAGCCAAGCCAAGTACAAAGTCACCACAAGATTCACTGTAGTGCGGAGACGCATAGAGAATGGAAATGACTTCTAAAAGGTGAAGAGCTCAGTTACACCTTTAAGTACTTCCGCGCTAAACAAGCATGGAACACCAACCAGCAAGAAACGCGCAACCCAAATTGATCGACAGTCGGGGGAAAGGCCCCGCGTCACGGTCGACTGCTGCCGTTGGCTGCTGCTGGAACCGAGAGTAACGATCCACGACAGCTTCAAGTGTCAAGAGGTTCGCCCCAAAATTAACATTTTTTAGCAGAACTAAAAAAATAAAATTTCTAACTTTGGCAGTGCACACACTATTTTTTCGCGTTGCTTGTTTCTGCTGCGTATCTGGTGTCCAGAGTACACATTCCATTTGAAATCGGATGCGAATGAGTTCAGGGAACTCATTCGATGACAAATGTCATTCCAACCTAATGATTTTAAATGCTCCCATGGAGAAACCGATTAATGGCATTAGGTGCTAATGTCATTCGATGAGAATTACATTAAATTTGCCGTGTGGCAGGGGTATAAGCAAGACTGAGCCATTGTCTATTTGCCATGCTGCTTATAAAGCCTTGAATGTATGGCAGTCGCTTCAATTTAGGTTTTAGCTGATAAAGGTTTAATCTTTAGCAGTTTTTAATTAATCATTACTTTTAAGCATGTGCATATGAAACGAGTATAAATTTAAAATCTAACCACATGGAAAGCAACACAAATGCAATCGCCTTTATCCACACTGTGTTTTCTCACAGCAATTCTGCACTTCTGTACCTCAGTTTTTCTTCTGAGGTCAATGAAAGGATGTAATGAACGTGGTGTCACCATACATGCATGCTGTAATAAGGCCTGCAGTACAGAGTCCCGCAGAAAATTTGCACTTGAAATGTGTCCATTTGTTGTGTCCTAGATATTTACATAGGCCTTTCTAGTCAAGGCAAATTCTCCTTTCTAGATATAAACTGGGTGGGTTCCTGATAACTGCACTGTCATGGTGCAGCAAATGTTGCAATGCAGAGACATCCTCCTGTTTGTATGATTTCTCTGTGCTGCTGGCATCAGAAAAGTTTCATAGTGATATCAGCAGCTCTTCTATCTCATTACTTTCAAGGAATTCGTAGAACAGCACTGCAAAGATATATTGTCACAGCAAAAGTGATGTAAGATAGTACCAGTGGAGCCTTCCAGTGACAAAGCGAACCATATGATTCTGCACACCAATCTTAGACTAGTTCACAGTGCCGCTGCAATGTGCAGTCAATTTCATGCAAATTAGCAAAACATTGTAGTAGATAAGCCTGTTAGCATGAATTCTGTTTGCAACAAAGGCCGATGACTGCCATAAAAAAGGAACGGCTAAAACAAAGTCATTTTGGGGTTCCCTTCGTTACAGCAAGGTTCAGCTGAATATTTTAAACATCAGCAATTATTCGCCAATTATAATGCTCTGATTTCCACCTTCAAGAGTGCACACTGCCGCTGCTTGAAGGTCTTCGAAATCACCACCCAGTTCCGTGCTGCTTCACTGTCTGAATACATTATACATGGCTCGCACGTCACATTCGGTGCCCATTGGTTGCCAGGCAGCCATGCTGTGCTGAACTACCGCCAGACTGCCCCTAGCTTACCGTTGCCTCTGTTTGCTCACACAGAGTTGATTCGCGCCCATCCGCAGCTTCACCCTCAGTGGCTCCAATCATAGCGACAGGTACAGGCACAAGAAGAAGCAGACTAACATGAACTTAGTGCAAGAACTCCAAATTCCCCGAGCACAAACAGCCGCAGGTTGTGGCTGGCTCACACTAAGCAAGACAATTTGGACCCCAAGAGCCTCAATTTACATGAGCGCAGAGTGCACTTCGTGACTGATAAGAGGTTTGGGTCATGAACTTAATGTCTGCAAAACCATGGTAAGTAAGGACTATACCCTGAAGAAGTGAATGTTTTTGTTTTAATTGAGGCCATCTGACTTGTTTGACAACCCAAACCCAGGCTGGGCCCTGCATCACTGCATATACCTTGGCTACAGCACTAGGCAAAGTGGTTCAGATCACCATGGCCACAGCCAGCAACAACGGCAGAGAGGATAGCGTGATGAGGCCGAGCTTTAAGTATTGTAGACTCGTTGCAGATAGGATCCTCAACCAGCAGCTCGTGAAATAGTTGTGTACCTCCAATAATTTGAGGCTTGCATTCTTTCTAACGTCAAAAAGCTGGAAGAGTAAACTAGATAGTTCACGATCCCTGTGGGTCACTTAGACCACATCAACATCCATCATCGCGTCGTAACCCGGCCACACTGTGTATGCATTCATATTGTCGCACATTTCGACCTTTTCTGTGCAGTGCACATGCACCGATCCAGCAAGTTCAAAGTAATAGCCTGCATTGAATAGCTGATTCCCCTGTGGAGGCAGCATCACGCCTGAAAGGATAAGGAAATAATCCAAAGCATCTAAGGAGGAGTCAGGTCTCGCAAGGTGGATGGGCTGGGATCGAATGGTTTGGCAGCACGGCTGCCAGCGCTTGATAGGGGCAGAAGTGACGCCACGAGCAAGTCATGTATTGACTCAATGCCTGCTGCAGCTAACTGTGCAGCAACTAGTGTTCACCTCCTGAGTCGTAGACATTTGGTTTGAAAGTCATTGAAATGCCCATGTGATAGAGGTACCTTTCAATCACGAGTGATAAACCTGGAAAAGACCAAAACACTGTCAGTCCTAAATGTTTTCAAACCTGTAGAGTCCAATGACATGGAAACTAGATACCATAAAACAAGGCATTGCAGTGTTTAAATCACATGCAAATTTGAACTGGCAACCGCTGTTTATTCATATGAAGCAAGGACATCAGCTCACAAATGCATGTGCGCATCGTTCATTAGCCTTCCAGTTTTGAAAAGATTAGTCCCTTGACAGGCTAGCAAAAGACGCCCGTGTGCTGTGAAATGTTGGCGCATGTTAAAGACGGTTAAACAAATCCGTGGCCCTCCAATACAGCGCCCGTCACAGCCCATGCGTTGCTTCGGGACGCTAGACATCACAATTCACAATTGCACACATAGTGTTATCCCGGCAATAAAACCACTTACAGCATGGTGTGACGACAGCGACTGGGCAGCGGAACCACTCGCACCCTGGGGCGGATGGGTCCGCCTCCTCTCGAGCGAGGCGGATTACCTCCGCGGCTCACTTTTTTGGCCAGAGGCAATGCTGCCAATCGTGGGAGAGCCACCCGACAGGGACGACAGCCAAGCTGTCGTCCTCCATCGGGAACTTCACGACCGCAAACGGTTTTGGTGGCATGCTGCAAGGAGTAAAGTGATGCAAACAAAGATTAGTGCGTAAACAATGATTTTTCACAAGCTCGCTCGCCCTATTCTCATGTTCTTCTTGCACGAAGGTCTCGCGACACATCTCAGAAGCAATACAATGCAGCTTTAAGAAAATAACTGCATGAAAAAGGCATACAATTGAAGGTACACATATCCTCGGTCCGAACCCATGTGGCAAGCTAGCCTCCCACATTACCATAAGATAGTACAATTACAGAACAAGGCAACAAATGACGCCTCTCCCCTTTCCTACTTATGACAGTAGGCTCATGAGGAAACAAAAAAAAGCTACTAACAAAAAAGCATAAATACTTACGCAAGTGGCGGGCTTGAGGATCCCGGAGAAAACGCAGCGCCAACTGTACAAAGAACGCTATCGCAGCGGTGGGACGGGTACCAAGGGTTGCCAGATAGCTCCAGGCACAGTAGCCAAGTTGGCCTCCTTAGTAGCCCAAATGTAGCCAAAAAGCTTTGTTTTTGCAAGGTAACTCCTTAGCCATATTAAACTATTTTTCGCAAATATATCTACTGTGAGCACAGTGCGTGACCCTCGTCTTCATCTGGGAATATTCATCATCATCTCGCATCTTCGTCTTTTGAGGAGTAGCCGCCATATTTGCCAGCGGGAATAAAGAGCTCACTTGGTCCACAGTCTCACAAGTGGTGGAGGCTGCTCCAGATCCCTCGTCCTCTCCGTCGCCACACTGCAGCTCCGTTCCGGTCGTCACCTTGTAGGACCATCTCCGAAGATGGAAACCGTCGACCAACAACGCCGTTACGCTTCCGCAGGCCTTGCCGGTGCCTCAGCAGGTGTGCTACCCCTACCTGCTGATCCCTCCGCCCGCCACCCTGACTCCAACGCCCTCGCTGCTCCTATATCACCTGGACACCCGACATGGACCGTCACGACCCTTCAACGTGAGCCTCCTACATTTGTGGGTCTCCGTGGTGATGACGTCGAGGACTGGCTCGATCAGTACAATCAGGTCAGTGCCTACAATCGCTGGGACTGTGCCATGAAGCTTCTCCACGTGCCATTCTATTTAACTGCCGTGGCTAAGACTTGGTTCGTCAACCATAAAGGTACCATCCCGGACTGGACCCACTTTACATCACAACTTCGGCAAATTTTTCGCACTGTTGATGCCAGCCCGGCCATCTACAAACAAAAGTTAGATGCGCGTGCCCAGCTGCCCGGCGAATCTTACACGTCTTACATTGAAGACGTCTTGGGCCTGTGTCGCCGTGTCCACAGTGCCATGTCCGAGTACGATCGGGTCCATCACATTCTTAAAGGCATCGGCTCCTTTGCTTTTACCACGCTGGCTGGCCAAAACCCTACCTCAGTCAACGATATCCGCACCACATGTCACCGTCTTGACGACCTCCAATCCCTCCGCTTGCAAGACGCCTGGGACCCCCGCCTTTCAACTGACGTGGACTTGCGCTCTCTCATCCACTCCATCATCCGCGAGGAGCTGCACGGCTCCGCCTTACCGCCGCTGGATTCCCAACTATCGCGTTGCTCCTGTCCATCCTGCCCATGACCGGCGTTGTCACGGTGAAGAGATTGTTCATGTGTCGCGCTTAAAGCCCTTCACCCGTCGCCCTACTTCCCTCTAACGTGCGCCCGGGATGGTCGCTTTCGCCCATAGGGGAGAAAGTGTGAGCACAGTGCGTGACCCTTGTCTTCATCTGTTAATATTCATCATCATCTCGCATCTTCGTCTTTTGAGGAGTGGCCGCCATATTTGCCAGCGGGAATAAAGAGCTGGCTTGGTCCACAGTCTCACACTACGTAATACTATTAGAAGTAGCGCAAAGCTGGCCTGCGCAAGCGCAAAGCGAATCCATGATTAAGAAAATGAGGTTCATCATAAATTTGTTTTATTTTTTCTCAAAGCATAACAAAATCGCGAAAATAACACGTAAATAGCACCGCACAGTAAACTCACTGAGTAATAAACTACACTACAATAAATACACTACAATAAATTTCGATTTCACACTTTGTGGTTTTTAAGAAGCTGCTCGGCTGTGTGACCAACATCTATCTTCTCGAGTGGCACATAGTTGTTTAATTCTTCAAAGTCAATCTTCAAAAGGCCAGTGATTATCACTGATGAACACAGAACAGAAGACTTCAAAAACTTTGTTAGCAGTTTTCTGACAATATTCTCATGGTCCTTTGCCAAAAAGAACATAACTGGCTTATCTGTCTGAAAGTGTGTCAGAAATGGCTGGACGGTCATTGCAATTGCAAGTCCAAACTTGAGCTTTGCTACCACTAGTGGGTCACAGCAAAAGTCACAAACATTCTGAAAAGAAGCACACTTGGGAAGGTTCACTTCCTTGCTTCTTGCCACTTCCACATACTCTTTGATGTCAGGCCACATACTCTTTGATGTCAGGCCAGAGAAGCAGAACCCGCTCTATCACTGGTAGAGTGCATCTTGAAACCGCGCAAAAAAGACAAGGGACGAGAAAGAAACCAACAGGACAGAGCGCAGAACTTCAATTGGTTTATTACAACAGTGCGTCACATTTATACAATCATCTTAATCACGTGGTAACATGACAAACGATCATCACGTAACACTTGTGCGCGCGGGCGTGTACGAGACATCATGCAATCTAGATATGAATACTCTTTATCGGACAGGTTAACCGAGGTTTTGCTGACACACGAGCCGGATTCCTTCTTGATACAGTAGGCCTCATACACTTCTCTGCATAGTATAGACCCGAACGTTTTGAGGATAGTAGTATCGCGAAACCGAGGCGTGCAACCACGGCATTGGCTACAATGGTCGGCCACATGCCCTCCCCCCGCCAATGCGCCAACTTGTCGTTGTCTTTGCGCGGTTTCAAGATGCACTCTACTAATAGTCACCAACTAGCCCGTCTCTCTTTATTATACTTCTATCACTGGGACGTTCTCAATTCACCGATGTGCACAGAACTTGAGAGGAAACAGAGTTTGCCCAGTGACAGCTACAAATTCTTCTCTCCAGGCAGGTGCATCAAGAGACAGCCTACTCACACTTGAGAGCAAAATGTCCAAGCTTCATTTGCTTGCTGTAAGACCTGCCTTGTAGGCATTATGCACAGTGTGCAAGCTATAGCTGCCCAAGTCTAAGCACTTCACCTGATAGTTCTTCTGTAGGTGCTCCTGCAGGTTTCTGAATGCCATGAGATTCAAATTGGGTCCGTCCATTGATAGTTGCACTATTTATGTAACAAAAGAGGTTCTAAGGCACCAAGCAGTTTTTCTTGCAGGTCTTCAGCCCTGACATGGCCCATAAACAGATGTGAAGTAACGTATGGTGACCCACTATGATGCATCCCAGTACCTTAGATGAACGTGCATTTGCTTTTGCTGGCAATTCTCATTCATAGACTCGTCGAACAAGGCAACATAGTAGTCGCTGTTTTCTATCTCTCGCCGAAAAGAGGTGAGAAAGAATGGCCTCAAACCATGGCACGGGATATACTAGCACTTCTGCTCACCGCATGTGAAAGATTGTGCCACCTCACTGTCTGGAAACATCCTTTTAAACAATTCATTCACCTGTGGTGACGAATTATATGAATAGTGCGATGTTATAACCTTCAACGTCCACAGAATTTCTGCGTCCACCACAAGTTCAAGCTTCTTGCACGCATCCATCAAGTTTGACGACTGCGATGATGCTGGCTGTGGTTCATTCGCTTGACATTCAGATATCGTCAGGAAGCTCCTTATCATGCAGCTACTCCCGGCGGCTTGCATGTGCTCTCTATGCTTTGCACTTTTTAGATGGCTTTTTAATGCCGACTCCCCCATGGCAGTGATGTCGAAACACTTACAGCAAACTGCATTTTGCCTTGTGTGGATTTAACATGTCTGGCACAAGCCACTCTCGGTAGTTGTCGTTGTTCAGTCACGACCTCTGAAATATGCATTTGCCGGGCATTGTTTGCACGCACGTTGACTGGCACACACTACGCTGCAGATGCACAAAATGTCACGATACCACTGTACACGTGCACCCAACCACTACACGTGCAATGAATCTCGCGATACAACTGCACATACACATATGAGTGCTACGCGCGCACAAAATGTCACAATGGAACCGCACACACACGCATAAGTGTTACACGTGCACAAAACGTGGCGATACAACCGCACACGCAAGTGCTAAATACGCACAAAATGTTACGCTTCGACCGTGCAACCACGCACACAGTGGCGGCCATTTATCTACTCAGGTGGAAAGTACACAAGAAATGGTTGAGAGGAAACGGTGGACAAGCCAGCGTCATTGTGGCCAGACGTTCACGAGCGTCCACTAGGCATGTGCTTACTTGACTTTGTACAAAACTTACACTCTATTTTTAACAATATCGCAGTGGGATTTCAGGTGGGTTGAAATTTTATTAAATACAATCACTGAAAATTTATTAAAAATAAAAATTTAGGAAATTCTAGGATTTTCAAGGATCTGCGAAAATTCCAGGACTTTCAAGGCCTTGAAAACAATCTTTTCAAATTCAAGGGTTTGAAGGACCCGCACGAACCCTGTTATAGCTCGAGTGCACACCGGGTACAGAGTAGGCCGGAAGTCCAGTGAACAAGAGTTAGAAACAAAAGTAGGAGAGTGCTTTTACTTGCCGGAACTGTCTCGTCTAACTGGCACTGAAAAAAAAAATCACAGGGACACCTAATTCCACTATTTGCATGGAGTGCAGTAGCATTAGCAGCTGTTGATGTCTTTAAAGGAAGTAACGTCACTACCGGTCTGGTGACATTTCTTTTCTACAGCTGGTGGGAGTGTTCCCCTCTGGCTATGTCACCTCATTCCAGCCAATGGGAGTGCTCCGATCCGGTAACGCCACCTCCCTTCAGCCAATCACCGTAACACTGTCTTCCCGATGAGGCTTCTAATGCTATTGCATTCAGATGCGTCAGCCGTTGAAGCTTGCCGCTCTGTCACAGCAGCCTTCGCCAACCAGCAGCTCACCATTGCGCAGGCGCGCATGCGATAATGCGTACCTGTTGCTGTAGTTTATGCGCCAAAAGTAGCTCTTGGTACGGGGGCCGCTCTTGTCTGCCGACGTTGGGTACACTTTGACGAACCACTTGTGGAAGAGCGCATGGCGTATGGAGCTCATCCAGGATGCCGCCTCCTTGCTTATGAATTGGAGGAAGGGGTACCTGTTCTCCAGGCAGTGGGACTGCGTCAGAGATGCAACGAACAATGATGATGGCGTAACTCTGAACAAATGTAGAGGTGCTGCTACATGCTCGGATGCGCAGTCGAAAAACTGGCTCATTCAGTAAGTGTGGAGTTTGAAAAGCGCCTCCAAGCTGCCGTGACACTGGCCCTTGGAAAGAATTAAAAATCTTATAGGAAAGGTGAGACATTGCAATCAGAACAGCGCACTTTTACCAGCTGGGGCTGTCAAAAACAGAGGCCTCGAAAGATGACACCTGCCACGGCAAATTTTCGCATCAACGTGCTTCTTTGCATGAGGATAAATGGCTGCGACCGACTGCTGTTCTTTGTCATCGGCAAGTTTAGCAAACTGTGATACTTTGGGACTAACGCTTTTTTATGCTATTGGCCGCGCATGAAAAGGCGTGCATAATGTGCACATAGTGGAAATATGTGACGCCTCTTGTGATGTTGATTCCTCTGTCTAGAAGCAATTGCACGGTGACTCTCTAGCGGGATGGGACACTCATTTCTCCAGGACACTTTGGGCAACGTGATGTTTCAGAGTTCTCATTGAAGGGATAGCCTCGCCTGTCGAAAGCGTGATTACCTCGAATCGCAGATCGAGGTAACCAGCGTGGAGCTTCGTCGCTGCTTCCCCACATAGAATGTCCGTAGTTCAGCCTCTGGATCAAGGAATTATTAATAGCGTTAAGTGCGCATACAGGCGTTGAGTCGTCGACAGAGTTCTGAACCTGGAGCTGAAGTGCGAGACGAAGATCGACGTTTTCATGGCAGTTGAGATGGTGGCAGCGGCTTGGAGAGCAACGAAGCAATCGGTAATTATCAACTGCTTCAGGGCTGCTGGCTTCAATACTCTAGGCTCTGAAACTGCCAAAGCTGCACCGGACTGCGTGAGAGCCGTCCACTAACATGAAGATGGCTAGGAGTATTTACACTCAGCGGATGAAGGGCCCATAGAAATAAGTTTTATTGACTATGTGAGTGCTGACGTAAACGCAGTCACGATGGAAGTTTTGGATGGCGGCGGTATTTTGCGGCTTGTAGGAAGCATGGAGGGAGAGGTGGCCGAAGATGCTGACGATCACTAGCACGGTGAACACGAAGATCCCGTGCTGACACTGGGTCGAGTGATGGATGCCTTTGGCCTGCTGCGTCAGTTTGCCAGAAACACACAAGAGGACCAAAGACGCACTGGACGCTCTTCAGATCTTATGAGAAATCCGTGCGGCCACTCCTTACGATATGAGAAATCCGTGCGGCCACTCCTTACGAAGTGCACGCAAGCAAAGATTACAGACTTTGTTGCTAGTAAATAAATTTGTTGTTCCCTAGGACCCTTGTTGCATAATAATTTTTATCTCTTTTCATAAGCGCTAGCGGCATCAGTCGTTTCCGCGGTCTGCAGTTTCATTTTCGGCGTATTTACACTTCGCAAATATGATGCCGCGGTAGCTTTCTGGATGCTGCTGCTCCATATAATTGATTGCAGAAAATTATGTGACTGAGAAATGCAGCACTCGATTTAATGAAATAATTTGCAGCTCCCCTCATTTTCGTTAAATCGAGTTTCAACTGTATATCCCTGTCTGGCAGACGTCTAAGTATGGCCACTTAGTCCCCATATTCATGTAAAATTTGCAGGCCAACCGTTTGCCGCACAATGTTCTGGGTGGTTTCATACAGTTCAGCGTTTTGTGCAGCACAAACTTAATAGTTGGAGCCTAGATCGCGGCAGAAATTTGTACGGGCGACCTGTGTACCCCAATTGCATGCCTTTACATATCTTTATATGAACATTGCGGCTCAACCGTTTGTCGCAGAGTGTTGCGGGTGGTGGCATACGATTTTGTTTTTCGTGCAGCATAAACTTACTATTTAAGTTAGAGTCTAGCTCGCGGCAGGGATTTGAGCCGGCAACTTATGTTAGGTGTGTTAATGCTCGATATTCGATTCCTGCCTCAGCGTTGGCTCAATTTTTTTTGCTCAAAAGACTTCTTCAACAAATTCTTTCTCACTCCTGCAGTGGGTCACAATGAGTCTTCCCCCACTGCCTCTTTACAACCTGAAGGTTCTGCTTCGCGCACACTGGTGATGTTTTTACTGACCTGTATATAAGGTGTGACTGGAGTTTACTCAAGTTTAATCAATGTTTCATTAGTTAAATTATAGGCCTTCCTTGTCTTGGAGCTCCTTTATTTGGTACAGGTACTACAGTGCGACTGCAAAATGTGTGTTGCCTCAGTCAGCATCGCGTTACGAGACTGTCGTTAAGCCCAGCTTTCTTCAGCATTCTATACATCATTGCTGCTATCACATTAGGCAGTGTCACCGACGGTTATATTCACCGGACAGCCATAACACACGAGCCTCTGCTGCCGCGCTCACTCCATGCTTGTCGCTTCCCGAGCTCATTGGATATTTAAAGGCTCAAATACATTCAGTAAAGCAGCAGGCTCACTATTCTTGATTTCTCTTGCCCAAATAAAGGGAAAAAAAAAAGTTTAGCATCCGGTTCAACAAAAGCTCGCTAGGGTCATCGTAAAGTGCTAAAAACACCGACCTTCATCTTCTGAGCAAGAAAACAAAAAAGAGCGCTAATGACCATTCACTTAAAGGCTTCGCTCCATGGGCATAAAGGTCATTCCGTGAAGAGGCAGGCCAAAGCGGTTCTAAACATCCTAAATCTTTAAATTATCAACTTAGTCGTTTCGTCACCATATTATTGTGCTTAGGTACAGTAGGCCACGAAAAAACAGTAAACATGGCATGTCAGTGTGTGTTGTATTCATGTATATCGTGATCAGAAAAATAGCACAAGAATGCAGAAAAATAAGCGGGACAAGACGTATAAAAAATGAGAAGGTGGATCTCGTCAACCCGTTTTGGGGACAATATGTTTTCCTGTGGTTGTTTCTACAAATTGAGCACTGCTGATAATTTTAAAGCTTGGCCACCTTGGTGCAGCTTCAAAAGAGACCAGAAGACCTAATCTTGGTTGTGGTGTTGTGCCGCACTCTCTTTTGCAGCTACCAAGGTGCAGTAGAAGTGGTCACTGGGATGTTACAAAGAGTCGTGTACATAGGGTATCACCTTTTCCTACCTTTATATATACGCACATAAACATTTTCAGGATTGATGTGCATGTGCTTTGGGTTGGTGCAACCCACTCGCTGGCTTTGTCTGCCATGGGCTAATTTGTATGTCTTCACAGCTGCTGTTTCAAGCATTCCTGCTTGCTTGCATAATTGCTCAAAAATATAGTGCAAAGAGGTTTACTTCTTTTGTGAATCTGCACTGAAAGCTCACCATGGGCCACAGGATGAAGCCATAGTTTGCATGCACAGCTCTGTTTTAAATGCAGCGGGCAGCTCTGATGTAGCTTCCACACACACGGAAGTTGTCGCAAATAGTTGCACAGCAAGGCAGGAAGAGTTTTATAATGCCTTTTCTTATTCCTTAAAGCCTTCCTCTCTGATACAACGAATCGGATATTGGAATTATTTATTTTCTGATCCTGAACTGCAATTCTGAACACTCTTGTGTTGTATCCTTAGAGGAGGGTGCCCAGTTCAAATGATGCATCCTTAGAGGAGGGTGCCCAGTTCAATCACAGATTCATTATTGTGGCTCGGAGGACTTGTTGAAAATTTGTCTTTTAGCATCACCGCCTGTTGGGTGATCACCTGGCTGTTGCCCAGCGCTAGAAAATGAGCAACCAGCGGCGTCTGGAACACTGGATTCTCCTCGGCGCGTTAATAGCTGTAAAGGGACTTGCACCCCCTGCGTTACACTTGGCAAAAACGAGGAGGAAAAGCAAACATGGTGCATGGTGGCTCGAACAGCGTGTGGTGGCTCGAACGGCACGAGGTGCAAAGCACGAGAGAATGGTCAGGGCTGCAGGTGTTCGGCTGCTATGGACCTTGGTGACCAGATCTGGGAAGCTGTTGTCACCCGGTTTTGTGTAACGGGGGCCCTGCCTCTCCCTCCTGCCTCCTGCTACCTCGAACGTGGTCACCGTGTTCAATGCCTGCTGCCGCAGGGCAATGTGTATCCCCTGTCATTCCTGGGTGACCAGACCAAGGCGGCCGTCTCCTCCCTTGCACACTGCAAAAATCCGAAGTGAAAGTTTATGTGGCTTGACCACTGGCAGACAAAATGACTATGTGTCGCTACGTATTGTTGCGTGGCCACCAGCCGAAGAATGGGGCATGATGAACAATGGCAAAGAGATGATTTTTACCCTCTCAGGTACACAAGAAAACGAGGGACTGGAAAATCAAATAAACGATATTTTTTGTTTATTATGTGCTCCAAAACAACAACAGAAACGTGAAAAATTCAATGTGTTTTAAACAGAAAGAATTATGACTTGGAACACGTGTGTCCCTATGTACCTTAAGGGAGCCAACTTTCTTGAGATATAGCCTTTACTTCTTTGCACTGTGAAATTCTAGAAAACAGTTCCTTGCCGCTGTAAAGCACAAGTGAACTTCACAAACTGTCCAGTAGTTGAATGTGCGGCTTTCAATCTTCGACTTCGCGCAATTTGCACAGCGCTTGCATAAGTCATTTTTGGCCATTTGATGTACTGGTGCTACGGGCTGCATGAAAGTCTTGATGGGCCTGTGCGTCTGCACAAGTCCTGTAATTCCTTGTTGCCGCTATAAAAAAGTGGTGATAAGTGAACGCGCTACAGCCTGTCGAACTTCAAGTAAGGTCATAGCAGGCATATCAGTATTTGTCTCTTGAAGCTTCATGTAGCGAATGTGGGCATTGTTCATTCCAATATCGAGAAGATCAAAAAATACCCTGAGGTAAAATTTGATCTTTTCGCGCCTGTCCACTTCATATGTCACCTTCTTTTGATCCATCGGGTCGACTCCGCCCATGCATTTGTTGTATTCGTCTACAACCAAACGACAACACACACCAATTTTTTCTTTTCTCCCAGTGCATCGTCGCTTTACAAGAAAGCTTTGGACTGGGGAGATGAAGTTGGAGAGCAGCATAACAGCCCGGTTGTCCATCAAATTTGCACATCAAATGTCATTGGCACTAAAAAATGCAATGTCACCTCTTTTCATTTCCTTGCCGCTGGGAAAATTGGTTGGCATGCTCTTTCGGTTTGCATGCACCTTTCCACAGGCCTTGATGTTGGGGTCTGAAAGCTCTGCTTGCAAGGCTGGAGAGTTGAAAAAGTTGTAAAAAAAAATTCACAACCTAGACCATTCAGTCCGTCAGTGAGCTGCAACATGACAGACTCTCCGAGCCCCATGACAGCACCTTCACTCTTCTTCCCGGTGTACATGTCACACTGGAATAGATAACCTGGTTCTTAGTCACAACGGCACCACATCATGAATCCCCAACGAATTGGCTTGTTTTCTATGTATTGTTTCATGATGTTGTGGCCTTTGAATTTTATATGCTCGTCAATGGATTGACACTTCGTTGGTGAAAGCACCGCTTGAAACGCCTCGTTGCAATGGTCGATAAGAGGTCACACTTTGAACGCTCTGCCAAATTTGGGATCCTCTCTGCTGGGCTGAGAGTCGTTATCCGCAAAGTGCGGAGCACTGCGAAGCTGCTCAAAGCGATGAAGAGGCATCACACTGGCAATGAACGGCACGCCAAGGTCAAATGCTTTCATTTCTACATTTGTTGTGAAAACTATGCCGTTTTCTTGTGTGAAACGGATGTTTTCTTTCGCGAGTATGTCAGAAACAAGCTTGTTGAGGTTCATCACTTCAGAAAAAATTGCAAGTGGTGTTACGACTCTGCCTTCATCTTGCTCTGGTACGCACTGCACTTGCCCGTACTCCACGTCGGCGTCATCTTTAAGTCTCTTGGCTCTGTGGCACTTTTTCCACGTCATTTCTTTTATGGTTTTCATCCTGTGCCCCTCAGTAGGGCTGGACGCAGTCGACGTCGGAAGAGAACCGCTCCACCTGATGCGTTTACTCAAGGGATTTGAAGACCCTTGTTTATCTGAGTGCTCAATGTCAACCTCTGCCCCAACGTTATCTACGTCTTCCTCCAAGAAGTCCAAATTTTCACAGTCGAGTTGTAATGCGCTCTCATCGTCACTGTCATTGGTGTATCTCTTCCTATGACACTAAAAATTTTCGCCGTTTTCCTGCCATCCTCCTGCGGGAGAAAAAGCACCGCTTAGAAAAGGGAAAGCAAATATCTAAGACACACACTAAACGAAAGAGAAATACCTATAAATTTTGTTACGCCACAATTTGTGAGCGCGAAAGGGTGCCAGTCACACTCACGTAAACGAATCGAAAGCTCAACCAAACTTTCGTTATGGTACATAGGGACACATGTGTCCCAAGCCAGTTTTTCTCCGACAAAAGTACATTACGCGTGCATAGATTCATTGCTTTTGGTTTTTTGGTAAATACATAGCCTAACCAACCTATTTTTGTCCATGCTTGATTGATTGCATGCCATACAATTCATGAAAATACACTTACTTAGCAGGTCCAAATCCGCTGCGCTCCTGCTGCACAATTTCTGAAAATGACGGGAAGGCGGTGCCAGTGTTGCTGACCGAAACCTAATTTTTCGTCAGAGGTAGCCTATTGGAGCCAAATGCAGAAGTTTAGAGCTTACGCTCGCAGTGTATCTGTAGTTGTGCCGTGTTTAATTCCAGGGACATATGTGTCCCGTGTACCTTAAAGTGTTAATGGCCGCTGGTCTTGCGCGAGCGCTGTGTACCGCGCCACTGCCAGCTTCGTCGTCTTCGTCACACTACCCAGAGCCACCGAGCGATCATCCCGATCGATGACGGAAGAGACGCACGAAGTGGTGATGAGCTTCAGGGGATGGTTCAACAAAGGAGAAAATGGTGAGGTGCTGGCCACCATGGTGAAGGAGATTGGAGAATGATTCCTGGTCCGCAAAGCTTCCGAGCTGCAGGTCACCAGGGCCAGAGTGCCCAAGCCTTTGGACACGCCAAATGGCATGGGCATGGGAGCTGTGTCCTCACAGGTGCACGGCATCTTGGGTTCGTGGGGTTGGAAGGTCTGGTCATTGCATCCGCTAAGTTCGTCGTGTCAGGTGGTCGGGGTAGGGTGAGTGACAAGGTCGGTTCAGGTCTGAAAGGCTGGGGCACAGCCGGGCGACTCAGGCCAAGCACTCACGGCTGACGACCGCGGCTGACGGAGGACACCGAAGCTCCAGGAACAGGATGGGGATGATAACCTGCACCTCACACCAAATGTTTTGTGGCGGCCAGCCGAAGAATGGGGCACGATGAACAATGGCAAAGATATGATGGCCGTTGGCCTAGTGCGAGCGCTCTGCACCACGCCACTGTCAGCTTCGTCGTCTTTGTCACAATATGACCAGAATTTATCACTGATCCTTTACCCGTAAACTTAATCTTATCCGGTTTCTGCTGATCCGCTAAGTGAATCTTTTGTTGCGTGGTAGCTTGCTTTTCGTGCTTTCGCTCGAGGGAGATGCTGTAGGGTGCAAGCGCTTCCATAGTGATGAGCGCCTTCACAGCATGGTGGTGGAGATTAGCCAGCCTTCTCACCTTGAAGGCAGCTTTCACTCACCCACCACCTCTTTCTGGAACATCTTCTCGAGCAGACCTTTATCTCATGCCTTGCCATGATATTGCAAAGTTCTGCAATCTCTTCATCACATGTCATGGCCTCTTTGTGGGCCAGATTTGCTTCAAACTCCTCAGTAACTGCCTCTTAAGCCTTCATGGGCAGAAAGTGTGTGGAAGACTGCGATCCTATAGTGCCTGTGCCATGCGGAGGTTGTAAAGTCCGGCCGCAGTCTGTTACGGCTTCCAATGCTATAGCGCCCCTCTTCGTCTGTTTGCATGCAGTACAGGATGAAATCTGGGCTCCTGGTAACAAGACCGAAGTTGAAGCACACCACGTAAACGCACCTTGGCAGTCTGCTCACAGTTGGCTGCAGTCGCTCACAGCATACGCAAGCCTCCCCAAGAGTTGGAATTAAAAAAAATGAACAAGCAGCAATTATATCGCCGTATTATATTGTAGCGGTTGGCTGCACTTGTGTGGATGCCAATGAGTAATTACTCCCGTATTACAAATCTACTCCACCTTGGGAGATTCCCATAAACATTTGACCAGCACTATTCCCACTTCGAATTATTGATCAAATCACTCGCACTACCATAAGCTTGCCGCCCCGGTTAGCGAAGTTGGTAGAGCGACTGCTCCGGTGAAGCAGTGGTCCCGGGTTCGAACGGCGAACAAGGACACAGGTATCTTTAACTGCGAAGTTTTTGTGCAAGCTGTATATTTTTGCTCTGTAGCCATGTGGATGCACATGGGTTGGTGTCAATGAGTAATTCCTCCCTTATTGCAGTTCTTGCATGTTTCACATGACCTGAACACGTATCTGACTTTACAGCGGATGATTCAGCTGTTGAAGCTGAAATCAAAATATGAGAAGCCAGAGTGGAAGCTTTGGCACGTTGGTGACGGTTCACTTGCCACATAGCGCTAAACAGACACGAATGCAGGGAGACAAACAGGACGAGTTCCCGTCCTGTTTGTCTCCCTCCTGTTTGTCTCCCTGCGTCTGTGTCTGTTTAGCATTATGTGGCAAGTGATATGAGAAACAGTTTAATCAATTATTCACCCGGCATTCTCAGGGTACGCTGCCTCAACTAACAAACTTGAATTTGCAGCTTAAGCTGCTGTTTTTTGCAGCCATCCACGTTGCCGAGAAGGCTTTTGTAGGCTCAAAAGAAAATGCTCATCATCGTCTACTGTCATGGTAGCCGTCGTCAAGTCATTGAGCTTCTGTGGGTTTGCTTGTAGAGTTGACATCATTATTTCATCAAGGTCCATCCTCTTTCTTTTCGCGCGCTTGCTGAAGTTTTTGCCTGGTGCAGACATTTCGCTTGAGGCAGGCTGCCCACTTAAATCAGGCTGAAAGTGTGGTTCATTACTTTGCTCCATCGGTGCTAAAGGGGACAACCCTTCCATCTCATTAGGCAGTGCATGCTCCTCCTCAGTACTGTCCATATAAAATGTGCGGCATATGTCCTCAACAGAAGCAGCTGAGTCAGTGATTGGATCAAGCGACTGCGCATGATGAACTACAGTCTCATCTCTTCTTTAGGCATGTTTTCTGAGCCAGGAAGCCGCTTTGAAACAGCTTTGGTCATTGCACGCAGTGCAATATCTGCTGTTGACAGAAATGGAGTGTTACAAATATTATTACAGCTGAATTATGACTGACTCATGTTATTGTTGTTACTTAGCAGGCATAGCATCATACTGCTGGCCCTTGTTGACCGCAAGTACAAGTTCCGCTTTGTCAGGGTTGGCTCACCTGGCCGCTGCCACAATGCATACGTATATGAGCAGTCCAACCTGGCAGAGTTTGTGGAAAGCCCAGAATTTCAGTCGCCTTTGGCAAACATCAGTGGTACACCAGTCGGGCCACTCATACTTTGTGACCAGGCTTTCGCCCTGACATCACATCTTATCAAGCCATTTAGCCACAGGGCCCACCTGGATGATGAGATGAAGGAATTTAATTACCGGCTCTCAAAAGCGAGAAGAGTGGTAGAAAATGCCTTTGGGAGGATGAAGGCTCGATTTCGATACTGCATGAAGCGAATGGAATGTGACCTGGGCAATGCTGCTGATGTGATTCGCGCCTGCTGTGTGCTGAACAATATTTGCGAGGAGTTTAACAAGCCTGTCATGCCACAGTGGGTCTTCTCCGTCAGAATGACCAACGCGCTGTATGAGCAGCCAGAGGACGTCACAGACACTGCAACCACAAACGGAGCTTCAGCTCGAGCCACTGTTGTCCGGTACTACAAGGAACGGGCACAACAGTAATGTAAATGCATTGCGTGTTGTGCAATATGTTATATAGTCTGTTGTGCTATGTTCGTAAATTGTAAATTGTGGGGTGTAACATCCTGAAGCAACGCATGAGCTATTAAGGACACCATACTGGAGGGCTCTGGATTAATTCCGATCACATGGGCTTATTTAATGTGCAGTGACATTGCACAGCTCACCTGTGCATTTCGCATTTTGCCTACTTCGAAACACAGCCACTACAGCCAACAGTACAACTGGGTCCTCTGACTCAGTAGCCCAGCCCCATAACCACCTAGTCACCGCGGCAGGTGTGCTATGTTTCCAGTGCACCTAACACTTTTAGTTTGTTTATTTCCACCACATGACTGCAGGTTATTGAACATGTGTGCAGTGTCTGGTGCCTTGTTTGCCATTTTTGTATTGTGCTTATTGTTTACAGTTTATTCCCACCACATGACTGCAGGATATTGAACACATTTGCAGTGTCTGGTGCTGTGTTTTCCATTCTTTGTTCTCCTATATTTTCACTGCATTTTTATTTTGTTTTTTTTTTCACATTACTCTAAGTTATCGAACATAGCTGGTGAGCACCTGCAAAAATGCTTTGGAGAACTTTATTTGTAAAGCGTTAACACAGTGTTGTTGTTGCAGAAATCTATCTGCCATACTTAAACTGGTAAACAGAGCTCAAGCTTATTGTTCCATTAAGAAAATTGACTGCTTTCGCCCACCTGCTCCTAATGAGCACGCTCAATGCCTTCATGTACAGCGATGATGGTAGCGGCCACATAGATCTCAGACATGTGGTTTCAGAGAATGCCACTTTGCGCATGAACTCCACAAGAGAATGCAAACGGACAGATCGAGCCCCGGGAAATTCGACATTGCTTCCTGTGTAATTGCACCATGAACATGGTCTCCGATATGCCCTGTTATTCCTCAAAAAACACAGCCCAGCTGGTACTCATGTAAGAACTTTGCAACGTTAAACCCTCATGTTGCATACGTCTGGCAGGTGAAACTGACCTAGATGCTGTGTGGGTGAAAGCAGTTGTATCTCGGTAAGCTGCATCGAGGACCATTAACCACCAGCAATGCCAAGTGTGTGTGCACATTGTTATGAGGCACTCCATCTGCCTTGAGAAATGGCTTCCATGCTGGCATGCTCATGATCATGGCTTTCCTGTGGAGCCTGACCATCTTGTTGTCAAAATTTAACCCATTGTTGTCGGTTGCGGCCATACATGTGGAGTTTGGCTGGTAAACAGACCCCACATTTCTTGTTTTGTTCGAACAACATGACCATTTGCACGCACCTGCTTCATGCTCAACCTGCTAGCACTACGCTGCTGATGAGAGTCAACATGGATCTCGGATACACCATAAAGGTTCCTGGGTCATCACAGATGTAATTTATTCAGTGTGATGCAAGCTTTAACATCACAAAACTGCATACCTGCTTTCTCACTATGGTATCAGAGTACAACATTTGCTATCTCCAGAAAGTGCTTCCCGGCAGGGATGTGCATTTGTATTGGGCATGGGATGTGTGCCGGCAGCTATGGACACGTTGCCAAGAGTGCGTCTCTATAACTGTTTTTAGCAGTAGTAAGAGACGCCTCTGCATTATTTATGGTGCATGCCAGACACATAGCTTTTTTCACATCATGATCTCACCCAGCTACGGTAGATGCTTGTGCAAAACAGGAGACACATGCCTGACCGAATAGGTTGTTATGCACCACTTCTGCCCGAGCCGCACTGATGCAGGGCTCCTCACATGAATACACTATGCTGTGTGTTTACATACGTGTCTATCTTCAAAAGTCTATGCCTTGACACCTTCCTTAATCTTTTTTACGCACTATCCAGGTGGCCTCGCATTTCCTGTCCTTACTCTCTTTCAGAGATGTGCAATCTTCCCGCGCATCGTCTGCCGGCATGTATCCCATGTTCACTTACAACGCGAAACTCTGTCAGGAACAGCATTCCGCAGATATGTGGATTTCTTCTCTTAGAGCATGCCTTGTGGCGCTAAAGTAGCACCAATGTCAAGTATAGACTGAATTTCATGCAATTTCTTTTAGGGCAGACAAAAAAAACTATGAAAATGGTACAACGTTGCAAACATTTCAAGCAGCTATTTTTCAAGGTGTTGTAGACGTCTACAACTTTCGCTCAAATTTTTTCTTGAAGCTAACATTTAAAAAGTTAGCTGTTAGTCTCCGCTAGTAAACTAACTGTGCCGAAAAAAAATACTGCAGACTAGTCCTGCCAACCCTCTTAAGCACTCCGTTGGCCTCGCTTACCTAGGATGCTCCGCCTTCTAAAAACTTGGTTACATTTAGCTGGGATGCCCAGTGTTACTGCCGTCGGCACAAATTTGAAAGTGTATTGATTGCTTTAAAATACTGCTTGACATCTGTGGCTCATGAGAGGCCTGCACTTAATCAGCAAAGGAAAGAGTTCATTAGCATCATCCACAAGAATTGCAGGCTCCATTATGTATTACTGTATTTAATACATGCTGTATTATTGCACATTAGAACGCAAGACTATTGTGCACCACATACAATGTTTCAGTTTCTTGCATATTGTATTTTTTAGCTTGAAAGGAACTTGACTGCTTAAAATGCCATAAAAATACATGAACAATCTAGGTATGACTTTGCTCCTATATCAAGGGAGATCGAAAAAAATCTATTTTAATGCTTTCTGAAATTTTTGTACAGTTTAATGCACGAGGATGAATATATTTTATTGTGACAATGTTTCCGCATCACATGCGGCTCACCACTAGGAAGCTGTCTGTAGTGTGCATGTCCAATGCAAAGATGGCAAGAAATCACTGTTGAAATGTTGTTAGGGTCCAGTTGCCTTCTAGTTTGCAGCCACCTCTTAAGGATGGTTTACGGTTTATGGGTGTTCAACGTCCCAAAGTGAACCAGGCTATGAGGGACACCGCAGTGAAGGGCGCCGGAATTTTTGGTGTTACAGCGTGGAGTTAACTGTTCATCAGAGATACTTTTTTTTTTTCAGCTTACTCTCACTATATGCAATCTTCAGAGGAAACATTTCACTTCTTGATTTGTTGTATGCTCACACAGTACATCTATCTGTTGTCTCATTGCTCGTAATCCCAAAGCAACCCAGAAACCAGCAGATTACAGGGCCACGGCTTTGTTGTGGGGCTTTTGTAATACTGGACACATGTCATATTAAGGATGCTGATATTTGTTCCGAGTTAAACTTCGAGCAGGCTCAGACATTCAGTGTAGTTAACTGTTCTCAATGTTCTTGGTTCTCTTATTTTTTCAAGCCTACACAACATAACATTCAGTTCTAAAAATTAATGTGCTCTGTAGTATGTTCTTTTCCACTCGTCCTATGTGACTGCAATTCTGAATTAAAGCTTTGTGTCCTCTCTCTCTTCGTACAAACGTGTCATTCCTCTACTTTCTTTTTGGTGTGGTGTTCTTGTAACATACAGTTTAGCCTCTATCAGTGTAGGACTGAATCCATACACACTGTTAAAATCGCACCACGGACGTAATGGCTGAAATAATTTATTTAGGGTGTTTCAAGGAATTTATTTGTGACATTGATCATCTTCTCCTGCAGCTTGTACTGCCACTCTCGCAATACCACCTCTGTAACATGAGAAGCCTCCAAGCTCTCTCTCAGCACCCTCTGCTCTGTGAGCAGAGCTTGCTGGAATTCTGTCACACATGTGGCACGCTTCCTCTTGCGCAATGGTTGCTGCTGCTGAGGAGACGGTTGTTGTGGCGGCGGAGTATTTTCATTCCCCTCTGAAGTGCTGCTATCGAGGTTCTGCGGCCTGCTGATTTCCGTTGAGGCTTCAAAGGCATCACTTGCAGGCGTGGCAGTGCGGCTGCTGGTACTATTGGTGCCATGCACCATTTTTCCAATGAGCTGCACAAATAAAAAGTAGCTTTTTGAGTTATGCAGGTGATAATAGCTTGTACGAGGCAATTTATTTCACTGGATTTTAGAGGCGTGGTTAACCACGAAATGTACTTCAGTTTATGTAGAGAATATCCTGAACGTTTTGTAAGATATGACAGCCAATGCAAAATGGATTTTTATACAGCAGGACAATATGAGACAACAAAATCATTGTTCCACCCTTTGCTAGATGTCTGTACAACGAAATGCAAGCTACTTACATGTTCTACAGAACTCTGGCCACCATAGCTGGACTCCTGGGCCAGCGTAGGATCATTTACCGGTAAAGACCCAAGAACAGAATGAAGACGCTCAAAATGTGACCAGCTGATGTCATTGGAACCGGTCGTCTTTCCGGTCTTGAGGAAGTGCCTGCACAAATGGAATGTTTTGTATGACACATACCGCACTACAGAAAACAGCTACAAAAGGAGTGTTTGAAAACTGAGGCCGGCACAATGAGACCAGGCTTCCGTGCCTACAGCTGGGAAAAACCATGCTAAAACCACAACACAAAAGAGAGCACATAGCACAGGGGTTTGTGTTGTGGTTATAGCACATTATAACTTGGCCTCTGTAGATGATCACCAACTAGCCCGACATTAGCTCTTGTTAAAAACTGGGAAAAAAGTTTCATAAGGCAGATTCGCGAATAAGAGTCGAATTCTGTGTTGCCTCGCTAGCTAATGAGCTTGCATTCATTTGGTAGGATGGAGAAGGTGTGTCCCCTCAAATTTTGTGCACTATGCATGAACAACATTTTTTCCGTGAACACGCATTCCGTACATTTTTGTTCCTGTATGTATGTACACAGTAAATATGGTTATCGGGTGGACATCAACTGGGCTCCACAAACTGTACCAACGTGGCTTTTTCGGTAGCTTTGCCGTGACACCCATTGACGCTGGTTAAAAACAGTCGGAGGTTAGGGGTATCCTACACCTCGCCATGCAAACATGTGCTACACAAAACTCTGTCCTGTCGCCACGTCTCTTTTCTTCCACCTTTCTTTGTGCAAGTGTAGTTTATTTAATGCAAAATAAACCCACTCGCCGAGACGAGAGTGCTTATTTGTACACAGAACCGCTGAGGCCCAGCACTGACAGCGAAAATGGGGCCATAATCATACGGAGCAAGCATCGGTGATGAAACTGCTTTCATGCCTTATTTAGCGAAAATTAGGTGCCACATGATACATAGGCTGCCAGATGTCTGGTGCGCTCGCGTATAAACGGCAGAAGCATTTATGTACTACGTGTGGAGTTGCGGAACACCGAAACATGCTTCGTATTTCTAGCCGCAATTGTACAATGAAGGATACGGGCGTTAATGTATATCGCTTGATTATTAAACAGAGACTTGGCACTTACCGGTATGTGCGTGTCAGGTTGCGCATTTTATGGTGAAGCTCTGCAGCCGACCGCTGAAAACCAGCGGCACCCATTGCCTCCGCAATGCCATTGTAGACGCCGCTGTTGCGTTTCTGGCGCCTTAAATCGTTCAGGCGGTCCTCCCACAGGTCAATCAGCACGGAAGTCTCCTCTTCCGACCATAGCTTCCGAGGACGCGAAGCACCAGCAGGGGATTCCATTGCGAACAGCAGCAAAAACACTCGGCGGCCAACGCACGTGCGAGCCGGGTTTGCGTTTCTTTACCACTGGCAAAACGGGCATGCCAGGTATGCGGTGTCGAGAGTATGAACACTGCTTTGCAAAACAAGGCTCGCAAATAAAAAATTGTGGTTTTAAAATTGTGTTTTTTTCTATGACAACTATTTCAGTACTCTTTTGTTTTAGCTCGAATATTTTCTGTCAGTTATTCGTATAGTTTGGGAATGAGGCTCGCAGTGACGCCTCGATCGTGCTCTATGCAGTCGAGCAGGATCGCGGTCGATCGCGATTGAATTCGCCGTGTAGCAACGCCGGATCTGCATCGAGTTCGATTTCGATCCACTGGATTGCGATCGAAAGTGCCCGTGTGACAGCAGTATTACACACATAACACCTCTGAAATTGCAATGTGATGTGAGAAGCTCCTCGCAAACGAACAATCTTTTGGGTACCTAATAGAACTGAGCAGATGTTACTAGGCATACGCTCCACCATTCTTCTTCACCGAGCAAGAAAACGTCCACAGCCCAGTAGTAGATAGCATGAATGGTGAAACCACTGAGCTGAAGGCGAGAATGTAGTCTCATGGCAGGGACAGTTCCATACCCCACAATGAAAAGTTATTGAACTGAACTATTTGTTTTTATAGCAAAGGCACCGCAAGGACCCGAACTTTCGACACCAGCAAAGGAAGTATATTCATGATTTTGTTTATGCTACTGTGGAAACAAAAAAGTATGTCTGGAAATTTCAGAGCAGCTCTCAACCACTGCTTCATAGCACAGCACTCTGAAATATGCAGTCGAACAACTTGTGCTGCCTTAAGGAATTTAAGCTTAAGCAGCTGATCATTCCCATTTTCGAAAGGGAATATTGAGGCTCCCAACAATGGACCTAGCATTTCCACACTCTTTGGGAGATGGAGCAGTTTGGCGCACATTGTACGTTGTAGCAGTAGGCCTGTTTAATGTGTGAACTCTGCTGACAAAACATGACAACAGGCTCTCTGCTTCCTGAAGATCAGCATCAGTGACAGAGCATGGAAAAGTGATTTAAGTACACAACTGGCATTGTCTCTTCAAACATGGCAGCGAGTTGTGCAGAAGCCATTGTAGCCACTTTGTGGCTTTCCAGTTGGCTCTGTCACCGATGGGTCATGGGAGCCGGCAAAATGAGATGGGGTGTCATTTTCACATTGATGCTATTCAGACCATGAATTCTTCGCTAAATGTAGTTGGGCTGATCAGTTGCTAACAACCACAAATCACACGGGAATGCAACAGCAAGCATGCAGCTTTTAGCAATATGAGGCAGCTATGCAGTCCTTAAAAAATATACGTCTTGAATATTGTTTGCAGAAGTAAAAATTCACAATGAGACTGAAATATGTACAGTATATAGACAAAATTTTGCGGGATGCAGATTCGAGAAAAGAAATTTCTGCATTGCCTCAATATGCAGTCAGCTGGTATTTTTGCAGATGGAGCATGCATGTGTCCTCATGCCCAATGATTTTGATTGCCTTGGTTCGCCTGAAGAAATATTTCTTTTTCCGCGAACCCACATCATGCAAACTTTTCTCCATATACGACTCTACATGTATGTGTTGACATACATGAGCAGCACTGACTACCAATGTAAGTGCTGCTAAAATGTACAGCTATACAAAGTACTTTAAATATCTTTAATTTATATATGTAGCCAGAGCTCAATTTTTCAGAACCTTCAGCATGTTGCCGAGAGATCCGTTAATGCTGCGCAAGCACTCCTCCCTCGTCTTGCTGCTAGGATGCTGTTCCATATGCATCTTGAAGGCAGCTGAAAACTAAAAAATATCTGAAAACACAGTTTTGAAAATTGATGCAATCTGTGCTCTTCTTATGATAAGAAAGATGAAAAAAATGAACCCTTATAATTACTTTGCACTATATTGATTCAGAAATAACATGCTACAAACTTTCTTGCACCAGATGCTTTTAAAAGGTTACAAGCGTCGTCACTATAGCAAAGAAAGTTACTTCCCTATGGTTAGTTACAGGTTTGCAACTACAATTATAGAATCACCAAACAAACTTCATTAGTCTTCAAATATGTGAATGAGAAAACAGTACCATGCAGAGGAAATGCTTTACAATAAATAACCTTACTTCGGAGAGCTTTGACTTTCGGGCATAAGTGCCCACCTCTCTGGTAGCTCAGAAACTTCCTCTTTGGGCAGGAAACGGTGGCAGGGCCTACCGGTTATGCTCCTATTATACAGCTCTTTCATACCCCATAGAGCCGTTGCCGTTTCCCACACAGAGAGGGTCCTTGGGCTGTGTCTGTAGGTAAATCCATTTCCGTCTAGGGAGGGCCACCCCACTGGCCAAGTGCACCTAAAAAAATTTTTGATCAAGTAAGGTCAGCCACACTAAGAAAAAGCGCATCATCAAGTGAAATATCAGTTACTGATAATCAATAAAAACTGTTTATGCTTCATACAGTGCTAATGTGAACCATAATGCATGCGGCAGCTGGGTTACGATAAGGAATCAGAGGAAGTTATGAATTGTAGACCACAACAGTTCCTAAGCCTGAGGAAATGCAGGCCATCAGTTCAGCCCAAAGAACTTCCATTTTTCACTCTTGTTTACAGTTTCTCATCTCAACAGGTACCAAAAGTGCCTGTCACTATTACTGCTTTTGAGCTTCTTTTACGGGTGATACGCTCATCCAAAAGTTCTATACAGGCACATCCCTCTTGTGAGCCATCTCCAGTTAACCCCCCTGAAACGAAATCCAAACGAAATATTTCTTATTCCCGGTTAGCTAGCCATAGAAGTGAATGCAACAAAGTTCTTGCCACAACGAACCATTTTGTGCATCCCCGCCACTAACAACAAAAAATAAAATGAATGGGTGACAATTATCAGACCTGAACGTTCTTTCCAAGCTCTTCCCTGACTGTCAGGCTTTGTTAATTCACCTGATGGCCTGAACAATATTCCATTTCAATAAAGCTGCTAGTAAAAATGAAAATCTTCATTCTGTACCTCCTCATTTTCTCTTCCTCCGTTCTGTACATTGCCTCCTCTTGGGACCCTTTGCTGCTCCTGGGCGATTGCCGGTACTGTGGGCACAGAAATCTGCACCTGTAAAAACAAAATTGTCCTTTCAGTTCCCAATTATTGTGCACAGGTATTATCAAAAACTCAGCAAGTGCACTATTATCATTTACTTAAATTTTAATTAAAGTTAGTCACAGTGTTAGGTTATGTGCTATGCAAGCAAATTATGTGACAGCACCTTTGCAATAAGCAGGCAGGAGGGTTTCATATTGAGTAAAGAATGATAAGTAGTAGGCTAATACCTCTGTCACTAACAAATTTCACTTCACTTTATTTTCTTTAAAGATCCCAAATGGGGTGTTGCATAAAGGGTGGGAAATACATGCAGCATTGACAGCAGTCATAAACGATGATGGCAAAGTTATGGCAGCGATATGATAGGGAAGGTCGTTCCAGTCAGTTGCTACTCGACAAAATAATGAGTTGGTAAAGATGGCTCGGGCATGCAGGTGCAGAACTTGAAGAGGGTGACTGATGCGATGACTGTGCGCATCGCATCGAAGTGACTGTGCGCATAGCGAGTAGATTCGACAGGTTTTAGGACATTATTAGCATAGAAGTGACGCTACGGTGGAGCAATTGCTGGCAGAATAAGCAAGGCTAATCCCACCTGTAGCATTCAACACCTCAACTCAACTCATGAGATCTGCATGGTGGTGGTGTGCAGATGTAGGGTTCTTGTCTTAAATGTCACTAAATTAATGTCATTCAGTCTCTTTCGGTCCTACACGGTAAAAAGTAATGTCATTTGCAAATGATGGTAATGATGATTAAAGAAAAAAAGTCAAATTAAAAGACATCAGCACCCATAAAACTGGGAAATATTAAGGCTTCAAATATTATTTTTGGAAATTCTGCAGCACTTAAATCAAGCCATCAAAAGCCAAGTACAAAGTCAACCACAAATCTGATAAATGTAAACACAAAATGGCTGACATGACACGTTGGAGCGCGGACCGTTGAAATAACTTCCAAAAGGTGAAGCACTCAGTTACAGCTTGCTTCCCAGCCAAACGATCATTGAACGCCAGCCAACAATCTACTAAAATGTCCCCATACAGAACTCGAGCATTCCCATTAGAATAACTTTTGAATTAATAGTAATAACCACTTAAAGCTGCGAACTGGGCGAGTTGGTATTGATTCATATTTGAACAGCGCAATAAAACAACGGGACACAACGAAGAAAGGACACCGCAAGCGCTGACTCGCAACTAGATTTTTAATTCACGTCCAAGCACCTTAAATACTAAGAACGCCAAACACAAACAAGAGGGAAAAAACCAAAAGAAAAATGACACAAAGCTGCTAATCATGCCCACAAAGGTGACAATCAGCACGAGCGCGAGAATACACATCTTGGCCGGATAAAAACATCATCTCTTTATCATTTAGTGTGACAGAAGGATCACTAATGCAGCTATCAGGTTCCAAGCGGATGTGAAAAGCCTCCAAAATTTCCCGCATTAGGCTGTCATTATGTTTTCCTAGGATGACGGTGTTAGACAACAGGGGGGTGCAAGTACCTTCTCTCCAGTGGCGGGCAAGGTTACAAGAAGACCCATTATCTCGGGACCTGTTGTGCTCACTAAGACGAGCGTTGATGCAACGTCCTGTCTGGCCAATACAACTCAACCCGCAAGTGCACGGAATCCTGTAGACAACCCCCACATTACAGGGCACAAAAGGGCTCTTATGGTTGGTCTGACAACCCCCAGTCTTTTTCTTCGCGGTTGTTGCCTTAGCCTTCTCTTCCACCTGCCTGCAAACACCTCTAAGTTTTTTAGGCGCTGAAAAGACCACATCAACATCGTATCTCGCCGCAACATTCTTCAAACCATGTCCCACACCATGCGTGTAAGGCACCACCACAAACTTCTTTTTTTCCCTTTTTGGCTTATCCCCGCTCTTGATCCATCTAAGAAGCTTATCGCATTCCCTGGAAATCACATGAGAAGGGTAACCGCTAGATTTTAATCGGCCAACTTGACGCAAAATACTTTCATTGATTTTTTCAAGACATGACTTGTTCATGGCAGATTTCAGGCTAGAAAAACAATGCCATTTTTTACCAGTATTGTGTGGCTTGATTGGTAATTTAGCACAGACTTGGTAGAGCGAGGGAAATATTCCCAATACACATGACGCTCTTCCAACAACAGTCTTAAGTCCAGAAATTGAAGTACATCTTGTTTAGGAAGTTCAGTTGTGAAAGTTAGTCCCATCGCGTATTCTCTGAAAACCTTCAGTACATCTACCACGCTACGCGTCAAGTAACCCTTCTTAACAAAAACAATATAATCATCGACGTGCCGAAAAATCCTCAGAACCAACCCGTCACATCTCCTGTCTATGGATCTGTCTACCCTGGCAAGGAAGATATTGGCTAACACAGGTGCTACTTTAGATCCTATGCACACTCCATCATTCTGCGCAAATGATTTCCCTTTCCATTCAATGACAGTTGAACGGAGGTAAAAAAACAGAATCTCTAAGAAGCTCTCAAGGGACACACCACATCTAGCAATAAAATCAGTTTCATTGTTGTAATCAGCGATGCACATTTTTACACTTTTCATGAGGTCATCATGAGGTAGAGAATAATATAGGTCTTGCACATCAATGCTGAAAGCATCACACCTTCCCGGGTTATTGGACCAACCATAAGAGCCCTTTTATGCCCTGTAATGTGGGGGTTGTCTACAGGATTCCGTGCACTTGCAGGTTGAGTTATATTGGCCAGACAGGACGTTGCATTAACGCTCGTCTTAGTGAGCACCACAGGTCCCGAGATAATGGGTCTTCTTGTAACCTTGCCCGCCACTGGAGAGGAGGTACTTGCACCCCTCTGTTGTCTAACACCGTCATCCTAGGAAAACATAATGACATCCTAACGCGGGAAATTTTGGAGGCTTTTCACATCCGCTTGGAACCTGATAGCTGCATTAGTAATCCTTCTGTCACACTAACTGATAAAGAGATGATGTTTTTATCTGGCCAAGATGTGTAGTCTCGCGCTCGTGCTGATTGTCACCTTTGTGGGCATGATTAGCAGCTTTGTGTCGTTTTTCTTTTGGTTTTTTCCCTCTTGTTTGTGTTTGGCGTTCTTAGTATTTAAGATGCTTGGACGTAAATTAAAAATCTAGTTGCGAGTCAGCGCTTGTGGTGTCCTTTCTTCGTTGTGTCCCGTTGTTTTATTGCGCTGTTCAAATATGAATGTAATAACCACCGCTGTAACAAATGTATTTTTGAGATGCCAGCTATCTGTCCCATCATTCTGTGCAAAGTAATTAAAATGGTATTCGCGCATCTTTTCCAGAAAATTAGTTACTAAGATAGATTACTCCATTCAAGCCCGTGACCAGCCAAAAATGAAAAGAAAACCTTGCATGACTGCGTATGGGGCTATTAAATCCACAGCTCCTAATAAGAAACCACTGGAGAAACAGAAAGGTGAAGAGCAAAACTGTCAGAAAGACAGTGAGTTTCATTGTAACCCACAGGGCAGTGCTTGGATGACACGAACGATAAGGAAGACTGGAAAATTTTAAGGATATTCGAGAAGTAACAGATCAACAGCACAGTCAGTTATCCCACACAAGGCATTAATGCACCTTGCATGGGAAGTGCTGCCCAGGTTATAATAACTAATAAGAGGATTTTTCACCACTGCAGTGAAAGACAGGATGTATTTGACAGGGCACAAAGAATGTCCTGTCAAATGGCAAATTAAATTTGGAAAGTGATATGCTGCATGCCATCTTGCATTCTAAAAACACAACAAAAATTAAAAGATGCCAACCAAAAGAATGAAGCACTAGATGTTTCGGCTACCACACAAGAGCCTTGTTCACAATGAGGGCTACCCTGCATGACAGATACCAGACAGCTTGCATGTACTGGGGTCAGATTGCCATCTTTGCAGTGTGCGCTGTTGTCTCAATAATACTCAACGACTCAAGATAGAGCCGCAATATTCTGTTCTTATTTTTGGCAATCACACATGCTGTGGTTGACAGATATCACGTATTCGGCAAGTGCATTCAAAGCCAAGCACTGATTCTTCACATCATTCTGGTGCTCCCAAAGTCTTTGTTCAAAATCCTCCAACTCGGTGATGTACACAGATGAGCAGTCAGCACAGGAGATGGCATATACGATGGCTGGGAACTTTTCCTTCTCGAGTTTACCTTTCACGTGTACCAATTCACTTCCTAGCTTGGAGATTGGCACATGCACAGTCTGGACTTCGTAGCGACGTAATATACGTGCTAGTTTCTCACTAACAACTCAGATATGCGGGATCACAGCTCACTTTTGGACAACACAAAACCACTTGTCCTCATATCTTAGAAACCCGTTGGCGGCAGGCATGAACGATGCAACAGCACAGGCCACGAGCTCTTTCATTGTCGAGTTCGTAACTGTAACAAACCTATAAGTGTAACAAACCACCACCTTTCAGGTGGTCTGTTATCGCATGTGACATGCAACATGTTGGCAGGTAGCAGTTGAGTGAAACACCTGAAACTCCTCCTGACAGGCGAGAGCAGTGGAAGGTGGCTAGCAGCGAAACGCCACCTGTCAGCGGTGGCTGGTGGCAAGTGAAAAAATGTGCTCTAATTTCACAATACAGGCTGGCGTAATCTTCTCTATATATTTTTTTTTCAGCAGCCTCATGAAAAGCAAAACAGTAGGGTTGAAGTGCAAAAAAACAAACGAGCATGACAAATGCATAGAAAGACTCATTCATATATACATAAATAAATAACAAGATAGTGAGGTCAGAATGCATAATTTGCCTTGCTCCATGCATGTAAGACACGAAAAACGTTCCCAATCAAGAGATGCAGGTTGCCTCAGAAAGCAGGAAGAATGCAATGGAAATGTACAGCACCCTTATATGATGTCATCATGTGCCCCGTACCTACCACAAAGCAGCGCTGAGAAGCTGAACGCAGTTATGGCTTTAATTGGCGACTACGTTACCATATCAAATGCCACCACTAAAAAAAGCATGCTTCCCTTGCAAGTGTAGTAAACTTTCCATCCCTCTAGTCTAGCTGAATTCTAAAACCACTTGAGTTGCCCTTTTATGCAATGCCGCTGCTTGTGAGGCTACACTGCTGCATCACACCTTCAGAATAGACCGCCAATAAGGCCTTAATTATTTTGAAGCAGCTCTGCTTCGATTCTCCCGAATGTGCACATGTATTAGAGCGTTTAACCAGACTGCAAAAAATGGTTGGTGCCGCATAGCATTGTTATCAAGAACACGAGCATTCCCGAATTTTTCACCCAATCCATTCGCCACGATCTGAACGGGTTGAGCAGGTTTTTTTGGAGGCCATTAAATTTGACCTTCGAAGAACTGGAATGATTCTTCTGGTCATTCCAAGTCCCCATTAAAGAGCTCACTAAAGTACTGCTATATAGGTCATGTTAATTTATTTTATTATTATGTGTTCTTTGGTTTCATTTTCTATTGCTCCTTTCATCGATTTTTATGACGACGTTACTAGTTTCATACTTTATGCTGCATTCTCAAACATACATTTCTGTGCACACACTTGTTCTTCGCTGCTGAAAGCTCATCTCTGCATAGAATCTCTCGACTTCGGTGCTGGTGCTGTACAGCTTTCAGGAGAACGTTTACGCAGTGCCCTCAAAGGAAGCTCAAACATTAAGTCGCTGAAATTTTATTGGGATACCTTTCGGACACCCAGTGACTTGTGTATACTTCTTTCTTCTCTGAGCCATTTGGAAGAACTTGAATGCATGTATATTTCAAGTTGTCCGGTAGCAGTGCAGTCGACCCTAGTGGCTCTTCTGAGAAGGTGCACATCGCTGGCTGTGTTGAAGATTCTTGGTTTACACACGCAAAGCAACCAAACTTTCAGTTTTGAGTGTGTGCTTATGGAGAAGACAGCTCTAAAAGAGCTTTTGTTCGACGAGTCTTTCTTGAGCAAATTTTCTTTCAAGTATCAAGCGGAATTAGCAGAGCAACTGAAGAACGCTACCCTTAAGTTTCAGAGGATTGGGGCAAGTGACGGAGTTTTCCCTGGTTCCTTGGCTCCAGTTACATACATTTCTGCACACACTCTTATTCTTTCCATGCTGCCCCAGTCAAGTCTACATTTAAACAAATTAGTTTGCAAACAAAACATGAAGTTTTATAATTGCTCATGACAAGTGGTTTATTTTCTTCACATTGAGCAGATATTGGATTTAAGAGGCAACTCGTGTGCTTTCAGAAATTTAAATGGCTATTACAAAGCAAATACTTGCTATTTCTTCCAAAAAATTCATGCAAAGTTACCTCGTGACTCCGAATACAGTCAAATCTCGATACAACGAATTTCAAGGGACCACCGAAAATGATTCGTTATTTTGAAATATCGTTAAAGTGAAAGTCGCGTAGAGTAGCGCCAATAATTTGAGATCACCTGCCTCAGCTGTACAGCAGCGGGTACGCTGGGAAATAACCGTTTCCGGCCAATAAATACACAGGGTTGAACACACAGCATTTATTTAAAAAAATCGGTGATCTTTTTCTGCTTAGTGGAGGCCAAACGTTGCAAAACAAACGACTCGATGTCGTCGACTTTCTTCTGTACCACCTCGGGCACTTTGGCAGAAGCCCCAAGGAAGGCGCGCACCTTCGCAATGGCACTCAACACATCGGAACCCGAGACGCAGTCGTCCGGACGATCAGCGATCTCCGCCTCCACGTCGTCGTCGTCGTCACTGCCATCCTCCGGCTCGCAAGCGCTGCTCACGATGTCCTCGGTTGTGAGCTCCGCCGCCGTCCACGCAGCCGCGTCGCACTCGACGTAATCGTCAAATGTCACCGAGGGGTCTATGGAGAGCTTTTCTTGCGCCTCCACCCACAACTCGCTTGCGTTGTCGTCGTCGTCTTCGCCTTCGCGATCTTGCGGATTGGCTGGCGTTTTCAGTAAACCTGCCTTCCTCCAGCAGTTTCGAATCGTGATGGGACTGACCTTCCACCACGACCCGGTGAGCATCTCCGCGGCCTGCTTGACGTTTATTGCCGTTGGCTGGTTCAGTCGAAGGTTAATCAACAGCCGCTGAACTAGGCGCCTTCGAAATTCGGCCTTCACACTCCTGATTATCCCCTGATCCAGAGGCTGGAGAAGTGAAGTACAATTCGGGGGCAGGAGCTCGAGGCGCACATTCGTCAAGCGAATGTTGACAAGATGCGCTGAGCAGTTGTCGACTATCATCAGGATTTTCCTGCCTTCCTTCTCCATGTCGCTGTCGACCTTGAGGAGCCACTCAGAAAAGATATCGCGCGTCATCCAAGCACGGCTGTTGGCTCGGTAGTCACACGGCAGCGACATTACATTTTTCAAGCCACGGGGCTTTAAAGATTTCCCAATGACGAGAGGCATGAGCTTCTTCGTGCCAGTTGCGTTACAGGCGAACAGCACGGAAATCCGAACCTTCGATTTCTTCCCGCCTTTGCATTTCATTCCCTTAAAATGCATCGTTTTCTCCGGGAGGAGCTGATAGAAGCACGCGGTCTCATCGGCGTTAAAAATGTCATCCTCGGAGTAAGACCGCACGACTTCTTGAAAGTGGCCGTTCGTCCACGCAGCGGCACCCTCTGCGTCCGCTGCTTTTTCTTCTCCGGAGGCCGTCTGCCAGGTGATCCCGTTTCTTTGACGAAAACGGTAGAGCCACCCCGCACTTGCTTCGAAACCATCGACTTCAAGCGCTGCGGCGAATTCTCGCGCTTTTTCGTGAAGCATTGGCCCCGACACTGCCACGCCTTGCAATCGGGCATCCTTGAACCAAGTCAACACTGCTTCATCCACGTTTCGAAAATTCCCGAGCCGCAGCCGTTTCCTGCTTGGAGCAAGCTGAGACCTTTGGTGAAGCTCAACTATTTTCGCACGATCCTTCAAGATCGTCGCAATGGTCGACGGCGCCACACCAAGCTCCTTGCTGATGTCGATCTGCCTTTTCCCGGCATCAATGTCCCGAAGAATTGCCACTTTATCCTGCAGCGAAAACTGCTTCCGCTTCTTTCTGGTGGCCTCCGCAGAATTCATCGTCGTCCGAACGGCAGAGTGATAGCGCGGCAGCCGAATATCAACACGTCCTCAACGAAACAAAGAACGGCGCGGGCGCTCCGCAGGCTCAGTGCGTAAGAAAGAGCAGGCCTAGTCACGCACAGTGTTGCCACGACACATAAAAAAATAGTAGTAGATTTTTTCGCGAAAAATCAGTAGAAATCAGTAGATTTTTAATTTAAATTTTTGTACTCAGTTTATGAGCCCACGAATTCAGCGCTTATATTAGTACTCTGCTGTTGTATTGTAGCTTCTAAGAAATAGTACAAAAATTGGCCACGAGATTCTTGGCAATACTTTTGAAAAACCCGGGGATCCAGAGAGCCATTGTCAAGCACGAAGTGAAAAACAGTGAAGCCCTCTGATGGCATATTCAAAGGCGTTAGATGGTAGTTAGTACCTGAAATCTTTAGAGTATAGTATCTTCCAGACAGGGGTGATTGGGAGATCGCTGGGCGAGGCCTCCGTGCTGCAGTGGACATAAATATAGGTTGATCACGATGACGACGATCCAGAAATAAGAAAACATGAGTCCCTTATAGCTTACGCAAATAAACTTTATTGCGCGTGAACAGGCAACTTCAAAACGGCCATGTATATGACTAGATATGCTGTGAAATTCCACAAGTGGCTGTGCCAGCAAAGCCGCATTAAATACTCTCATGCTTAACCTTGTGCCAGTCGTCCATTCTCCTTATCAGTGGCCTGTCAATGTTGAAGCTGTGACATGCTGAAGACGTCATCAGGCGTTTCGTGTGCAGAAGGCCACAGATAGTCTCCGTGCAAAGCTTGTTCCGGAGTTTTGTCTTCAGGTTGTTTACAGCAGAAAATACCCGCTCAACTGCTGCACTGGAATGCGGTAAGCACAGTATAGCCGTCACAAACTCGGTCAATGCAGGAAAAGCGGCGCTTCCATCACAATGTTTTTGAGAAAACACGACTCCCCAGAACTCGTGCAACGAGGTATCTTCGCTTGTAGGGATATCAGCGTTTTTTAAGTATCGCCATTCGGTATCCAAAGATTGCAAGCCTTTGCCGGAGACTAAATTCGGAAAGGCTTGCGCCAGTGGTGCAATTGACGCTGCCTTCCCCGTCACGGACACAGTAGGATCTAGGAGTTCGAGATGTTTTAAAACCGGATCTTGAAAAGGGATACGCTTCAGAATTTGGTCGACACTCTCAATGTAAAAATCAAGGCACCTTAAGCGGAAGAATTGACGTTGCTCAGTGGTAACTGAACATTCTCCGGATGACAAGAATGCAGTTGCTTGACCGCCGACGTACATGTCTTCCAAAGACACAAAGCATTTGGGGTTCTTGAATTCAACTTTTGCCACCTCAACTCCCTGTGTGCAGGATCGCTTGAGATAACAATCCATAATTGTCCTCACGCAGGCTTCTGCACTTCTCAAGAGCTTGTGCAACTGTGGAGCATCACTTTGCATTTGTTTGTTCAAATTGTTAAAGAGAGGCAGAACGAAGCTGAGGAACATCAAAAACAACTTGTTCAGAGGATCCTGTAGCCTCCGGTAGATTGTTTCCGTTGCCAAAAGCCTGTCTGTGGAAACCGCAGATGCAAAGTATGCCTCTAGGGCATCATACTGCTCTAGAAAGCGGTCGACTGCAGCAAGCAATGAGAGCCACCTTGTTTGACTTGGATGAAGAAGTTTGTGCGGCTTTAGTTCAAGAAGAGCCTGAAATTTCTTCAACGTGCCCTCTCTTTTCGGACTTGAGTTGAAGTAACTGTAGACGTCCCGCACGAGATCTTCAACAACGCGTGGAAGTTTCGAACAAGCGTACGATGCGCACAAGTGAAAAGAATGACACGTGCACTTAAGAATGAACAAGCCGGGAATCTCCTTCTTCAGCAGTACCATCACAGAATGTTTACTACCCATCATGACACTTGCGCCGTCTGCAGCAAAGCCGACTAAATTTTCTTTATAAGGAATACCCGCTCTCTGAAAAGTACTTGTAAGGGCACTATAAAGGCCATTAGCACTCACATCCGTCACAGGGATGAGATCAAAGAAGGCATCAGTCACACTATCTTTTTCGAAAACCCTTGTAACAACACACAAGTGCTTGGTGCAGCTGACGTCCGTTGACTCGTCAACCATGACTGAAAATTTCTTCTCTCGAAGTAGCCTACACAGCCGCGATTTGCTCTCCTCGCCTGTCACAACCTTTGTTATCACTGATGTTTTTGTTCTGCTGCAGGCAATCTGCTTTGCAATATCGGAGTCCGGGCAAATTTTTTTCACCAGCTTTGGCAGATGGTCCATGACTGTAAATGGCACGTTATGCTCGGCGACAAACAAAGCCAATCTTACTTCAGCTTCTTTTACCTGTGAAGAGATAGCAATGCTAGGCATTGCTTGCATCAGCGTTGGCTGGGACATAAGCTTTCTTGTATTTTCTTCATGTTTCGCAGATTTCATGTGCCGTTCCAACAGTTTCTTGCCGGCAATTAGGTTCATGTCGCATGTTTTGCAGTACGCATAACGGTTGCTCTTCTTGCTTGGTTGCAGCCAACTTTGAAACGCTTTCTCATGCTCCCAAGCTTGCTTGTACTTTTGCTGGTATTTTCTTTTTTTCGGTTTTGGACTGCTCTTCTTCCGGTCTGAAGACTCTGAACTAGTGTCACTTCCACTTGTCATTATGCTGAAGCTTCCAAAACACCTGTAATGCAAGTACCAATGCACTTAATGAGGGGCAGATAAATGACATAAGTATGACTGGCTACTGCCACAAGCAATGTCACAACGCGCTGTCGCCTATCTGTGATGGTATGAAGGCATGCAGTCAGACAGGTTGACGAACTTGAACAATAAACTGTAACCAATTTAACCTGTGCTAGGTGTAAAAAGTGAAGAGAGCTCGGCGGCACAGCAAGCGCGATCGCCGAATTCATTCACCGGCTGCACCATTCCACTATGTCTACTGGCATCACCTCACTTCATAGAAGCTAAAACAATGTCGGCCGAGTAAGCAACAATTTCTTATTCTTACATACATATGCTTTCTTTACGGTTGAAGCGTGATAATTGAAAGCGCAGCATGTCAGTCATCAGCAATACGCAAGCAATACCAGTCCTATGCAGCTTGTCGACGCTTAATTATAATGCGCGCCGCCTTGTTTTCAGCATCGGCCCAAAATCTGGCGCCGAGACAACCGGGAATAAAGCACTACAGTAACAATTCTGAAGTTTTGCATGTCAAAACCACGATATGATTATGAGGAATTCCGTAGTGGGGGACTGCGGGTTAATTTCGACCACCTGCGGTTCTTTAACGTGCACCAAATGCACAGTACACAAGCGCCTTTGCATTTCGCCCCCATCGAAATGCGGCCGCCGCGGCCGGGATATGGTTTCGAAATCACGCACTTTAAAGCTCAACGCCAAATCCAATAACTAACCTCGACGGGTGAATCACTAAATTATTAGTACTAACATATCGAGAACTCAAGACATACAGATATTACTTACCTGGTGAGCTCGTAATGAAGCGCGCACGCTGAACTTGATGCGTGACCTGCCACACGCGGTATGTAGGTACTGCGGTACACAAGCAGCAGCCGACAACTTGACTGGACTATTCAGAACTGTAAGTGAGTGGGGTCCTATTCTCCTGTAGAACGGAGTAGGCGCTCGAAGCGCCATTGGTTCTGGTCCGATAGTTTTGGTTTCATAGTTGTGGATTACGGTAGTGCACCCACTTTCACAAATTCACCGCCTCACCTTTTCCCCACTTTGCTCAAAGACAGAGGCAGCGCCACGTTTGAGAGTCTGGAAACGCAAGAATGTATGTTAACCTCTGAGCCAACCGCATTTTTTTTTTTCGCTCGCTAGGTGGCATCACATTAATACAAGTTCTGTACTGAAAAAGTAGCAGCTTTTGCTTTCGTTTCAGTAGAAAAGCAAGAAAATCAGTAGATTGAAGCGCTTTATCACTGAATCAGCAGAAAATTTTAAAAATCAGTAGATCTACTGATAAATCAGTAGCCGTGGCATCACTGGTCACGCATTCCACTTGCACGTTTGGATTTGGATTTGGCTAGTTTCCCCGGACGCGGCCTCCGCGATTGCCTCCGGCAGCGCTGCCGGAGCGGATCCCTGAGGCCACGCTTTGTATTGCTCGCATCCCGCGATCGGTTCCGAAATTGCCGCTTTTCTTTCTGCGGTGGATGTAAATTCGTAGTAATGAGGTATTTAACTTGAGTGACAGCGAGAAAATTGCAGTCGTTATTCTGAATTATTCGGTATTTTGAAATTCGTAGTACTGAAAAATTTTTACATTGATAGCATAGGCCTTCGGAAGGGGATTTTCGAAATGTTCGTAATTCTGAAAAAATCGTTAATCTGAGGTTCGCTGTAACGAGATTTGACTGTATCACAAAATTGAAAAACACATTTTTTTCGCGAACCCTCGGCCCGAAAGAGTCGTGTCCCCCCTTCACTGCGACTCTCATGTGGTTGCTGCATTTAGCTGTGTGCACACTGTGGTGGCATTCGCAATTTCGCACTACAGGCTACCATAACCTTCTCTCTTTATTTTCAGCAGTCTTCTGAAAAGCAAAACAGTAGGGTTCAAAGCAAAAAACAACCGAACATGACAAACGCCTAGAAAGCTTCAATCATATATACATAAATAAATAAGAAAATGAGTGAGGTCAGAATGCACAATCTGCCTTGCTCCTTGCATGTAATAAACGAAAAACCCTCCTACTCAATAGATGCTGTATGCCTCAGAAAGCGGGAAGAATGCTTGAGACCGTCACCTTGCAGAATTCATTGACTGCCACATTAATTTGTTCAGTATGGTTAGTCCAGGGCCACTGGTCTGGACCCAGATTAGTCCATCACCCCAAATGTGGCTTAGGTGGCAGTGGCCAACGCGTCCCCATTCAGGGAGATTGGGCCCCATCAGCCGCTGGATCGATGTCTTCCTGACCCCAGGTGTCAAACATGGTCACCTGGACTGGCTCCTCTCTGCAGCACCAGAAAGAACAAGGGGCAGAAGAGGCAGGGCTCACAAGGAGGAGGTGGGAGGCAGCTGCTACTCATGTCACCGATACAAATGCTTGAGGTAAGAATTATTATTAGGAATGTGTTTGATTGCTATTCATAACAATAGAAATGCCACTAATGTAAACATTAATTTACCAGTTACCAGAAACACGTATGGCCAATGACCGATTCACTATCATGGTACTACAAAAACATGGAACACCTTTTCAATAGAAGTAAAGACCGCTAGCAACTTGGTGTTCACCATAAAAAGCTTGTACCTTTTAAAGAGCAGATAAGTATAATGCACTGCTTCTGCAATGTCTTTGCTTTGTAATCAGGTTACATTATTCCTCCATTGATGTGTTTTCTATCGTTTTAACTCATTTTATCATCAGAACACGATTTTTCGGTACTGTCTTGATTGCTGCTGCATGTGCAACCATGCCTGCGCTACCTTAGACTATTGACCCAGCAGTTGTTTGCTCATGTTTTTTGCACAGTTTCATGAAATAAATGAAATGACCTGTGTTGCTGCTTCCCTGGAAGAAACAAGCCTTTTTCTAAGCAAAAAAAAAAGAATCCAAGAAAGCCACGAAAATAACATTTTTTCAAGCCAGTAATTTTTCTGCTTATTTTTTATCCAATTTCATACTTCAATATACATTGTACTGCACAACAATGCACTCTGTAAAACTGCATAACTGGGGTGTATAGCAGGGGAGGTGTGAAAACCGGCCAGGTGAAACTGGCCTTTGAACGCATGAATGACCTGACAAGTAAACAGAGCAGCTTAAGGTCGTCAAACCTTTTTACAAATTAACAATTGTGACTGCGCACTTCACACATCACAGGGCTTTAATTTTCTTTGACCTCAGTTCGAGGTTAACCCCACATTGGAGGGAAATCCCTGTAGAGCAGAAAAATATGGCCGCTCATTGTGTTGGTAGTGTGCATGATCAGCTGCATTATACTGAATTAACTCTCAAGATGTCTGAACTCTAGTTGCTGTCGTAAAAGACGTGACACTAATCCCAGAGTGCTTAACATTACGCCAACATTTCTTTTCATCTGAGGTACTTTGTTTTTTTTTACTTCTATGCTTAAGTCACCTGCCTACAGAAAAGAAATACCCACATCAAGACTGCATGCAGTTACCAATTGAGTTTATCTTAAATATTGTAAGAATTGCAGCACAGCATGGGCAATTCTAATTCATTTCAGGAGCATTCGCTTCATTTACAGTAAATATAAATATGTTAAAACCGCATATTTTGCTTCTAAGCATCTTCCATAAATGTGAGAGTTCTCTTGCTGAGACACTAGTCTCCTTTAGGGTACTTGTTATGCGTAAACATAGCAGCCTCATCTTTCTAGACAGGTGCGACGAAGAGAAAAGCTTTTTAAATCGAAATTCCCAAGTTGGAACGTTATACAAAGCGACATTGTCAAATCCTTCAATGGTGAGAGGCGCCACTTGGCTCTTCAAGATGCTGAGTGTCTTGCATTTTATCGAGCAAAATCACCGTCATGCTCTTGTACTCACGAATCATCATACCTGGGAAACACGTTAACTTTAGCAAATGCTTAATACATCTGTTTATTTTGAAGACTAAAACTCCTTCGTGGCATTTGTAGCAACTACAGCTCGCATGTCAGAAACTGCACAAAAAGAATGCAGCACGACTATAAAAGTTGCGGTGTTGTACAAATATATGCCATGATCTTTGAGGCTGATAGCATTTCTTGTGGCACATCGCAAGCCTACATGAGATAACCACATCGTCAACTTATAGCATCCTCGATCGCCTTGCACCGGGTACGCCCCGAAACCAGCGCGGTTTTCTGTGCACCGCGGCGGTGGTGCCCCGGTGAGGGCCAGCATCGAGAACAAGATGCACCCCGCGGGGGGCATGCATGCAGCGCCCCCATCCGCTGCTCCGAGGGGGCGCTTTTTTTTTTTCAGCCGCCTTTCTTCTGGCGCGTGCATTTGACTAAACACTGCTCACACATGCTCCTGTCACAGCTTCTGCTACCTCGCCAAGCAGTGCACTCCGCTCCCATCGTTGGAGAAAACAGCAATGGATTTTATAATTAACGGCAAGAGGCACCATTCGCCGATGTCTGCGGAAGGGATGGAAGAAGTCTTGGCGAGTAAGGATTTGTTTTGATTATGCATACAGTAAAACACTTTTAGCAGCATTGTGTGCATCCGCGTTCCGGTGCCAGCGGATCGTGGCAGCAGTAAACATTAGCATCAGAGTAATGCTACTTATTATACTGCGATGCTTTACAGATCCACCAAAGCTTCAGGCGTTGGTGGACTCAATCACTGGCAAGCCAAGCCGCTATGCGAAAGCCAATACTCAGAGTGCACTGGCAGGGCCTTCGAGGCTTATGAGCGCTACTGGCCCTGGTAAGTTTTTTTTTGTTTTTAGAATTCGCAAGCTTTAGTTTTGAGCGTGCACGCGGTAAAGCATTTTTAGCATAGTCCGTTTCCGCGCTCCGCTGCAGCAGACGTGTTAGCAGTAAACATGAAATACTTTTACAAAATTCGTGCGATGCTTTACAGATCCGGCAATGCTTCAGGCACTGGTGGAGTCTTCCACCACTGAGGCAGGCCGCAATTCAAAAGCCGACGCCAAGAGTCCAGTGGCAGGACCCTCGAGGCTTACAAGCGCCACCTTCACTACTCACCCTGGCAAGTATTTTTTTGTCTTTATTAAATAAAGCAGTAAGCATATCGCAGAAAGCAACAATGCATATTATTCCCTGGCCATTGCTTATTTCTTGTTCGACAGTCTCTGTTCCTGGCAGTGAACCATTTGTTAATATTAACAGACCTGCTTAAATTTCTCCCCTTATAGAAGGTCCCGATGAAAGAAATGAGCAGGGCATCAAAATTTCAGCCAAATTTCCAAACGAATGGACTTAAGGCTAAACAAAGGTCCTTCTAGACAAATACTATGAATACCTGAGCCAAGTGGGGCCCATGAAAAGGTTCAGAAATAAAAAGGCCATGTGGGCTGAAATTGCACTAGACATAGAGGCAGAAACATGGAGCTTCAGAACAGGAGAGCAGTGCCACAACAGGTTCAAGACCATCAAGAAAAGGCGCTCTGATGGAAAAAAAACACATCGGCACATCAGGATCTGAACCAGTTCAAATTCCATTTGACAATGAACTGGCAAAAATTAACTCAATTGATGACAGCTTTGAACCTGAGCTGCTGAGAGGGCCAGGGAGAGTTGAATATAGAGAGAAGCAAAATGACAGCGTTCCATCAAAGAGGTCTAAACTGTCCATCCCGGAAATGATATGGAAGATTCATGAAGACCGAGAAGAGCAGCGGGAGCGACGGCACAAGGAGAAGCTAGAGTTGTTAAAACATCTACTGGGACCACCAAATGAGGCAACAGTGTCGACACCTTCCAGCCCATAATGCGACCTCTTATCCTTGGTTTTAAAGAAAAACTGCATTTGGGACAACACACAGAGAAGTGGACAGGATGAGCACTCATCTAGTTTTCCTTTCACTGCAGTTTCAGTGCTCTTTGTGCAGTTTTTCTTTTACTCTTCTCACTTTGGCTCATTGTGCAATAAATATTGTGCAGTAAACATAATATAAGAACATACTACTCGTCAAGCACACCTTCAACTCGTCTGTGCTCTTGGTATCACTTAATAAACATATTCATATTTTGTCAATGTTCACGACTACTGTATTTTATTGTGTCCAGCTACTACTGGCAGCGAACAAACAACAGCAATCCAAAGTAAGGTGAACAAGATGCACTTTAATATCAATTATATGCAACAAAATACTTATTTATTTATTTATTGCAAGTACCTACAGTGCCCATGAGGCATTATTGCAGGGGGGATATAGCTACATATATTAAGACATGCAAAGAAGATATTAAGAAACATGTCAGCAAGATAACACAATACTAAAAGAAGACACTGAATTCACAAGTAGTATGAGTGATAACATAACACGCATCGGCACAGCGCTGGTAAATGCATGAGACCTAGAAAAAATACATCAGAACATCATTTCAACAGCACTTTGGAAATCAGGCGCACAAGCTACATCATTTGGAAGCTTATTCCAGTCCAGAATTGTGTTAGGGAAAAACGAATACTTAAATGCATTAATGCGGCATTGATAACTCTTAATCTTTTTCGTGTTGTCTAGTCTCTGAAATGTAAGATGGCTGCTTTAGATAAGTGTTTTTATTAATGCCGGTACAATCATTGTAAATGCTATGCAACAACTTCAGTCGGCAGAATCAGGAATTCAGATACAGGCAGTGCAAAAAAAGTGGCAACAAGGAAAGCAGGGGAATTCAAGATCTGTTTCCAGAACTGATATTGACAAGCTTAGTCGAGTATCATTAGGCAGTTTTAGTATTGCGTACGCAATAAAATAGCGTATGTAGAATGCGCATGCGCAGAACGCTAAAGGAAGCTTAGCATTTAGCAAACGCACGCAATTTTCTGGAAATAGCGTATCGTCTTTGCGGGGCTTTCCAGCGGCAACATGGCGGCACCCTGCTTGCCCGCTTCGGTTCTAAAATACCTCGTCGTTGCGTAATTCGGCACTCAACTGGCTGTAAATTGGTTGCATTCGCTTCCGCTTCTTGTTATCTCACTCGCACACAATGTTATATATGATAAGTTGTCGGTAATTTTGAGATAGCAGTCTATTTTCAAGCCTGTAAGCCTAACAACACTCTTTTTACACTGTCGTCATGGCAACGGCCATTTGTGTCAATTTTGTGTGGCTAGAAGTTTCGATTTCACACACGTGTTGGGACCATGGCTGCCAGCCGCGCGCGTTTTTCGGTGGCGGATGACATAGAGCTCCTGCACGAGGTTCGCGAATGCAACCCATTCGTGAACCCGCTCAAGTGGGCCGAAATCGCAAGAACTCTGAGCGAGTATTCTGCGAAGGCATTCACAGCTCGCGCTGTGCGCTAACGTGCTGGGCTGCTGCTGAGCCAGTACGCGGCCAACGATCGTGTGAACCTGCGCAAGTAAGTTGTTTCGATTGCATCAAAAGATAGTCGAAAGGTGTAGAGTACAAAGTTTCAAAGCGTTCTCTTGGTTGACACACAGGTCTGGAACTGAAGAACAGTACAGCGAAAGGGAACAGTTGTTGCAAGAGTTAATAGACGTAGCAAGGGAGGGCGGGCATAAAATTAAGAGCCCCTCGTCGTGCAAGCTCCTGCTCGACAGCAAGATCCGAACCCTCAGCGTCAGCAAAGCGCATCTCGGGTGCACGGGCTCGGGATTCTGCCGCGGACAGCCTCGTATTGGATGTCACTGATGACAGCATATTGCATTCATGTAAGTATGCCCCAGTCAAAAAAAAATCCAATGCGTCCAATTGGAAAATTTCCAGTTGAAACCAATTGGTCGAAAACCAATTGTGTTTTCGCCACCTATTGGGCTCGACCAATTGAGCCCAACTGGTTCTTACAATTAGAAATAATTGGTCACCCAACCAGACCAAATAGCCGACCAATTGAATTCAATTGGCATACCTATTCGACTCATGGTTTGAACGGGTCAGCAAAAAAATGAAAACTAGAGTAGCTTTGGAATCAATTGGTCTTTCTTTTATGACTGCTGCGAGACTGCTGCCAATATTTTTGAAATTATGAATACACGTCGTTATGAAAATCAAGCGAGACCAACAAGCATATGCATTACACGCATAGTCAAACACTGTATACCAACACTAGTTCTCAACATATGTCCACAGAACACAATTTTGCAGTCAATTATATACCCCACTCATGAGACTGTCTAGCTGGAGCCAGTGGCACGTGAAGATTAAGCGAAGTTATCTAATTTAAGAACGCCCGCGGTGATGGTGGCGCGCTTTCTCTCATGTTGCTTCTCTGCCTTGCAGAGTCCTTCTGCGACGGCAGACTTGAATTCATGGAGGGGAGTTTTGGTGCTTACTTGTCTTCGCCACAGCAGCTAGGCATTCACCACGGTCAGGTCCATCAAGTGAAAGATGATCCAATGGTACTACTTCCTGGACCGTATATTGATCCAATAGTAGCCCAAAATTGAGTCCAGCAGATCCACACCGCCCATATGTGTGTTATATATATCAATACAACATTCAGGCAAGGCACCATTTTGTTAGTCTTTTCTTTAGCAAAGTAGCACTTCACTTCCCCTGCTGGTTCACTTCCAGCGAATGTTGACAGCAAAGTTACTGTCTTATTGTCATGCCAAGCAACCACTGAGAGCTTGGTCCCCGACACCTCGCACACCCTTTCTTCATATGTCCCTCGCTCACTCTTTTCTTTTTCGTTTGGGAGTGTGCAACCAGGCAGACGGTTTCGACGCACTGTGCCAAGACAGTGGACTCTCTCCTTCTCTAAAAAAACTTAAGAGGGACGGACGTAAACCAGTTGTCAAAGAACAACTGATGGCTGTTCTGCCTAGGGATGGTACGAGCCAACCGCACGACAATATTGCTGCTGGCCCCTAAGTCAGGCTCGCCTGGAAGCTGCATGTTGTCCGCGGCGCCAGTGAATACCTCCAAGTCGTAGCAGAAGCCAGAAACACCACTGAGAACAAAGACTTTGTAGCCCCAGTGATGCGGTTTCTTTGGGTTGTACTGCTTCAGTGAGCTTCGTCCCTTGAAAGGGACGATCTGCTCATCGATGCATAGGTTTTCTTCCCTTGGAATTACGCTTAACTGCTCAAGCAATTTCGTCAGGAGTGGTCTCACCTTGTGAAGTTTGTCGTGCCCGATTTGACCAGGTTCAATGAACTTCTCATTCTCGTTGAAATGAAGAAATCGCTTCAGTTCCTCCCAGTGATTGAGGCTCATCACTTCTGAAACCTTGTGGTGTCCAATGCTGGACTTCCAATAGTCCCAAGTGCTTGGAAGATGAATTATCGACATGTGCAGAGCCGTGCCAACGAACCGTTCTATTTCCTCTACACTGGTCGTGAGAAGCTTTTCAGGTCAGCACTGAACTGAGTAGAGCAATGACTCCTCGAAAATCATCTCAAAAATCTCTACACGACAAAGAAATTTGAAGAACTGTAAGGGTGTAACAAAGTCTGTGATAGCTGATGGCATCTCAGCGCTACCAGTGAACTCTATTTCTTTTGGGTCCCTTTTACCTGGCGCGGTGGCTCAGTGGTTAGGGCGCTCGGCTGCTGATCCGGAGTTTCCGAGTATGAACCCGACCGCGGCAGCTACGTTTTTATGGAGGCAAAACGCTAAGGCGCCCGTGTGCTGTGCGATGTCAGTGCACGTTAAAAATCCCCAGGTGGTCGAAATTATTCCGTAGCCCTCCACTACGGCATATCTTACTTTCTTCTTTCACTCCCTCCTTTATCCCATATCCTTACGGCGCGCGGTTCAGGTGTCCACCGATATGTAAGACAGATACTGCACCATTTCCTTTCCCTCAAAACCAATTATTATTATTATTATTTTGGGTCCCTCGTAAGGCAGGCTTTTTTCCACTTCAGCGGGCATTTGAGAGGCCCTTTTTTGCCTCGAGTACTCAATGCTGCCAAAGGAGCTTCATCTTCACTATAGTCCTCACTTTCGGACGACTCGTCTCCTAGGAGGGGCGGCTCCTGGGTCGGAAAGATCTCTTCCTCGTCGTCGTCGTCTGACAGCTCGCTGTCGCTGCTTCTATGCCATCACCTTAAATAGGCCGGACTCCACGTTTCGTTCCACCGTAAAAAGTGCTGACATCCATGGCCTGGAATATAAAACAAAGATTCCTCACCGTCGGGCAAACGCAAATCAAGCAAATCACAGTACAAGTTTATTATTTCTCACAAGGAAACACGAAAGCGTTTCTGCACACAAAAATATCCCCTAACTGCATAGTGTATCACATGTGATACACGCCTAAATCTGGCTGTCACGGCATAATTAAAAGTTTTTTCACACTCAAAGTGTGCCCAGATGAAGTGAAGCAGCAGTTGTCTACGTTAATAATTTTTTTGAAACGGGAGTATGTGTCAAAATTACAAAAAGATAGCATCTACTTACCAACTTGGTGCGCACAACTTCCGACGCTGCGTCCCCGTGTTTGCAAACAGAAATGAAGTTTCAAACAGCCTCGAGAGGTGGAACCACCCCTGGTGCAGTTGCTAGACATGAGGCAGATTCCCACTAAATAGAGAATAGATTTTTAGTTTCGTTTCTGCAGTACAAGAAGTTTGGTGTGTATCATATATGATACATCATGCGGTAAGGGGTTAAGTCACCTCCCTACAGAAAAGAAATGCCCACATCAAGACTGCATGCAGTTACCAATTGAGTTTATCTTAAATATTGCAAGAATTGCAGCACAGCATAGGCAATTCTAATTCATTTCAGGAGCATTCACTTTATTTACAGTAAATATAAACATGTTAAAACCGCATATTTTGCTTCTAAGCATCTTTCATAAATGGGAGAGTTCTCTTGCTGAGGCTCGTCTCCTTTAGGGTTCTTGTTATGCGTAAACATAGCAACCCCATCTTTCTCGACAGGTGCGACGAAGAGAAAAACTTTTTAAATGTAAATTCCGACGTTGGAACCTTATACAAAGCGACATTGTCAAATCCTTCAATGGCGAGAGGTGCCACTCGGCTTTTCAAGGAGCTGAGTGTCTTCTATTTTATCGAGCAAAATCACCGTCATGCTCTTATACTCATGAATCACTCATACCTGGGAAACACGTTAACATTAGCAAATGCTTAATACATCTGTTCATTTTCAAGACTAAAACTCCTTCGTGGCATTTGTAGCAACTACAGCTTGCATGTCAGAAACTGCACAAAAACAATGCAGCACGACTGTAAAAGCTGCGGCGTTGCACAAATATATACCGTGATCTTTGAGGATGATAGCATTTCTTGTGGCACATCGCAAGCCTACATGAGATAACCACATCGTCAACTTAACCAAGCGTGCATACATGCTGTTGATACTTCCAAGTAATGGCTGCCTTCCCGCTAGTGTGGTGCCAGCGCCCTAGATTGCAGCTCTTGATTTTGCCCTAGCCGACATTCATGTGCAAGCGGGCTACTCCTCTCAATGGTGAATGTACCGTGCTTTTCACACATCCCCTTCTAAGCACCTTAGCGTATCTGTTTGACCAGTGGGGTGAATGACTACTTACGACATAGTGCTATTCGTAAAGCTCCAATTCGACAACAAGCAGTCTTAAAAACGGTGATCTTCAAGCAATGCAATGAATCAAACCTCAGGCAAAGACAATGCAGGCACCAAACGTGATGCCCGTTTGGAAATGAGGCAAAATAGATGAGTTGTATTATCTTGATTGCTTCATTACTGGCTTGAAGCCACCACTCATTCCTCTATGTACTACACACTACCACTCATTCCATTACACGTGTACTCGTATACTACTGAAAAAAATAAAATGGAATTTCTCACCAGAAAGTCAGGAAAGAAAATATTATCAAGACCCTGAGGCAAACAACTAAATTTCACAAGGCTCACCTCTGCATCTCATTTATGAAAGGGCATCTTAGTCGAAGCATGCATTGCCCCCGCCTAATGTTCTCTAACAGGCTCAACCGCATGCTTGCTAAGAATAGTTGCTATAAAAGTGGAACTAACAAACAGCAGCCAAGCTGACAAAAAAACACAACAGCAAACACTGTTGGCACTAAGTGTCTCATGCACCAATTTTTTTCTCGGTATGCAAACAGTTATGTGCCTCACCAATTCCTTTTACAACCACTTATTGCAGGCCATAGTTTCGCTGTCGTTCTTCTGGCAGCTTTTTTCGAAGAGACGTTATTTCCCATTGTAACTTTTCTATTTCTTTTTTTTAACCATCCAGTGCCCTTTTCTCAACGAGCTCTTCATCTGAAGAACAGCCCTTTTCAGTTGCAAAGCTCAGCTTTTTGTGGAAAGCCTTCCTTTTTGGGCCTTTTTTTCTTTGTGGCTCATAACCTGCTGAAATGAAAAGGAACATATACATCTTATTACTATCATCCTAGGGCACATTCATGGGCATATTTCCAGCCCCATAAAAACTAACTTCTAAGAATGAGATAAAATGCAAGAATAACCATAATTATGGTTTGTGTTGAAGATTCCTGGTTTACACACGCAAAGCAATCACACTTTCAGTCTTGTGAGTGTGCTTGTGGAAAAGACAGCTCTAAAAGAGCTTTTGTTTGACGAGTCTTTCTTGAGCAAAGTTTCTTTTAAGTATGATGCGGCATTATAAGAGCAATTGAAGAACGCTCCCCTTAAGTTCCAGAGGATTGGGGCAAGTGACGGAGTTTGCCATGGTTCTTTGGCTCCAGTTACATACATTTCTTCACACACCCTTATTCTTTCCATACTGCCCCAATCGAAGGCTCATTCCCGGTTAAGTGGAGAAAAGCAATGTCAAAAATAAAGTGGGAATGGGAAGTAGCCTGTACCTGCAGAAGCATCACCAGGCTTAAACCAATTTAACAAAATGAACAGGGCCCACTTGGCCAAAAGTTTAATTTGGTGGAAAAAGCCGATTTGAAAAATAAATTGGTGGGCACGGTAACTGAAACGGTTTCCTAAGGGCGCAACGAGCACAGAGGGATGAAAAATCTCCGTGCGAGCTGATTTATTGATAAAAATTAATTTTAATTCAGAATGAAGGTGCCCAAAAGAAAAAGAAAGGACAAATAGGCACAAAAGGGAAGAAAAAAGATGAGAATGAAGAGTTTAAATACAAGATAGTGAAGAGGCGGGCAGGAGATGAACAGTAGAAGAGATCTGCAAAAGAGAAAGAGACAAAAGGAAAAAAGAGAACAGAAAAATTCCTGCCCGAAAAGAAAATTAAAAATAAACTGGAGAAAAGAGCAAAAATGGGAAAAAAGAGCAAAAATTTTAAATCACACAAAAAAAAAGAAAAAACAAAAAACACACACAGAGATAAAACCGCGGCATGTGGTTCTCAGAGGAGCAGACGACAATAAATCGCCTACCTCAAATGGCCAGAAAGGCTCCCCGGAAAAGCCACAATGCCGCGGGAAAGAAAACCGCAGCATGTGGCTCCCAGAGAGCGCGACATATGAAATGTCCACCTCAAATGGCCAGACAGTCCCCCGAGAAAACAATGCCACGAAAGGGAGGGAGAGAGGGAGAGGAAGAAAAAAAAGAGAAAATAAAAATAAGATGATATAGTGAGAGAGAAAAAGAAAACAATAATAAAAATAATAATAATAACATTACAAAAAACAATTTAAAAAACACGATATATGCAAAAAAAATTCCGCGGAGGCTCCCATGGACGCGCCTGGGAAAACACATCGGGAAAATTACAAAACCCCTCCCCCGACGACGGCCCCCCCCAAAAAAAGGCCAGAGAGGGCGCCATAAGGACACGCCCTCGACAGAAACTTTGGCCCTAGTTATGAGGGCCGCCGTCAAAAGAAATGTCCCCCAACCCCCGAGCCAACCACGGGGAGGCCTGAACGGCCATCCGGCGGCAGGGCTAACATAAAAAGGCAAAAGAGCACTATCATCTCCCGCGAACATAATCAGGAAGAAGAGCACTAATAATGGACACAATTTGGCACAAGACGGGAAGAAGAGCACTAATAATGGACACAATTTGGCACAAGACGGCGGACGCACGGCGATCATCAAGCCATCTGCGCCAAAGTGCAGCAGAAGGCTGTTCTCCGTGACCGGGCAACCTGGCCACCGCATCGCGTGTTAAAGGGCACTGCGTCAAATAATGTAGAACGCTTCCCTCAGGAGCGCCACAACGGCCATGCCCGGTCACGAGAGACGAGAGGGCGCGAGGGCGGAAATGATAGAGGTATGGAAAAAACGTCGGGCACCCAAGAAAAAATCCCGGTGCCCTCATTAAAATCGCGCCACCACACGGCCCACCTGGCACGAACGACCTCACGAAAAGCCAAGCGAACAGAGGCCCTAGAGCGCAGCACGCACCTCACCCGTGGCGACAAACTCGCGCGCGAGGCCACGACGTCTACAATCTCATTGCCGAGGACACCGGAATGTCCCGGCGCGTGAAAAAGTTTAAACGGTTTACAGGCCTGCAGGGCCGAAAGATATGATTTAAGCTTATCAATATTAGAACCGCGTGTGGCGTACGTAGCCAAGGCCGATAATATTGCCTGGCAATCAGTATAGAAACAAACCGGCGCCGCACCCGGAAGTGACCGCGCGAAGGTGACCGCCTCCGTAAAGGCGACCAGCTCCACACCTTAGGAAGAGGTCGCACCCTCCACCCGAAAACGGCCAACCGCCCGAAGGCGACCGCGCAAGCCGAACGCTACAAAAGCAGCGCCTGCAAAGACTGAGGTGTAAGCACCATCGGTGTAGATGTGATGCGCCGGCAACAACGCCGCAGCCGCCGCCGCCTCCACATCCAAACGACAGGGCGGAAAAGATACAGCCTCCGAAGGGTGCCGCGCGGAACTGTCGAAGGGCTCCTCGACCTCGACAGCACGAAATGACCTCGTCCCGAAAGCTACATCCTGCCGACAGGAGAAGAGGTCGAACTCCGCGTTTAACCTGTCAAGGTCAATCACCAAGGGTGGGGCGGGCAGAAGAATCTGCAACGCCCGCGTGCTCGTTGTGGAATAGGCCCCCGCCTGCACCAATAGCGGGGACCGCTGCACCGACACTAAGCGAGAGCATAGGCTGGAATGGGGACGCTCAGTCCAAACGGGCGATGCATAGGCGAGCGTTGGCAGCACGACCTGGCGGTAAAGCGCCCTCAGACGAGCAGGCGCCGGCGTGCCGCTTATGCAGAATAAAGTCGCCAAGCGGGCAGACAGCGCCTTGGCACGCTCCTTGAGCGTCTCTGCGTGGGGAATGAATGAGAGGGTGCGATGAAAGACGACGCCGAGCACCCTAATGGCAGGCCTGAATGACAGGCGGGCACCGTCAAGGTGAACGGCAGGCATCCCTACCAAAAATTTCCATACAACGGAGAAAGCGGATCCATACGTACGGAATTATGGAACTACGGACTCCACAGTGTACGGGTATCTGCGTTCATCCGTACTTGACGGATTCTTATGGACCTCCGCCTGTTATGGACTCCGTACAGTTGAACTGAACGGACTCCACAGCAGTCCGTAAGCGGTGGACTCCACATATTTGTGCGGACTCCGCACTACCATGTGGAGGGCGATTCAGCCCGAATTACAAATGCACACTGTGGGAATGCAACAGCATGCATGCAGCTTTTAGCAATATGAGGCAACTATACAGTTCTATATTCGTATTGATTATTATTTGCAGAAGTAAAAATTCACAGTGAGACGGAAATATGTACAGTATATAGACAAAATTTTGTCGGATGCAGATTCGAGAAAAAAAAAATTATTTCTGCATTGTCTCAATATGCAGTCAGCTGGTATTTTTGCAAATGGAGCACGCATGTGCCCTCATGATCCAATGATTTTGATTGTCTTGCTTCGCCTAAAGAAATATTTTTCTGCAAACCCACATCATGCAAACTTTTCTCCATATATGACTCTACATATATGTGTTGACATGCATGAACAGCACTCACTGCCAAAGTAAGTGCTGCTAAAATGTACAGCTAAGCAAAGTACTTTAAATATCTTTAATTCATATATGTAGCCACTCAATTTTTCAGCACTTTCAGCATGTCGCCAAGGGATGTATTTATGCTGCGCAAGCGCTCCTCCCTCGTTTTGATGCTGGGATGCTTTTCCATGTGCATCTCGAAGGCCGCTGAAAACAGTAAAAATAACTGAGTACACAAAGTTTTGGAAACTGATGCAATCTATGCGCTTTTTATGGTACTGAAAGATGAAAAAAATGGACCCTTATAATTACTTTCTACTATATTGATTCAGACTGTTTCTTGCACCATATGCTTTGAAAGGGTGACAAGTGTCGTCATCATAGCAGAGAAAGTTATTTCCCTCTGGTTAGTTACAGGTTTGTACCTACAATTATGGAATCCTCAAATAAACTTCGTATTATATGCAACTCCAAGGACCAAGTGTTAATGCATTATAGTCTCCAAATATGTGAATGAGAAAAGAGTAACATGCAGCGAAATACTTTACAATGAATAACCTTACCTCGGAGAGCTTTGAGTTTTTCGGGCGTAAGAGCCCGCCTCTCTGGTAGCTCAGGAACTCCCTCTTTGTGCAGGAAACGGTGGCAGGGCCTACCGGTTATGCTCCTATTGTAGAGCTCTTTCATACCCCATAGAGCCTTTGCCATTTCCCGCACAAAGAGAGAGTCCTTGGGCTGTGTCTGCAGGTAAGCCCATTTCCCTCTAGGGAGGGTCACCCCACAGGCCAAGTGCACCTAAAAAAATTTTGAAGTAAGGTATGTCAGACACACTAAGAAAAAGCGCATCATCAAGTAAAATATTGGTTACTGATAATCAACAAAAACTGTTTTAATCTTCATACAGTGCTAATGCTAACCATAGTGCATGCAGCAGCTGGGCTACGATAAGGAATAAGAGGAAGTTATGACTTGTAGACCACAACAGTTCCGAAGCCTGAGGAAATGCAGGCCATCAGTGCAGCCCTAAGAATTTCCATTTTTTAATCTTGTTTACAGTTCCTCATCATAACATGTACAAAGTACCTGTCTCTATGACTGCTTTCGAGCTTCTTTTACGGGTGATATGCTCATAAAAGTTCTATACAAGCACATCTCTCTTGTGAGCCATCTCCAGTTAACCCCCTAAACGAAATCAAGCAAAATATTTGTAATTCCCTGTTAGCTAGCCATAGAAGACAATGCAACAAAGTTCTTGCCACAAACAACCATTTTTCAGGCTTGTTTTCACTTCAACAAAATTTTCGTTCAGTGGAGCTGGGCTTGAAAATTCATTTTATGATAACATAGGCATAATTAACGCATACTGTAGTAACTTTTCGTACATCCACACCACTAACAACAACATATAAAATTAATGGGTGACGATTATCAGACCTGAATGTTCTTTCCAAGCTCATCCTGACTGTCAGGCTTTGTTAATTCACCTGATGGCCTGAACCTTATTCCATTCATTAAAGCTGCGAGTAAAAATGAAAATCTCCATTCTGTACCTCCTCGTTTTCTCTACCACCATTCTGTGTGTCGCCTCTTGGGGCCCCTTGCCGCTCCTGGGCGATTACCGATGAAGTGGGCACATAAATCTGCGCCTGCAAAAATAAAATTGTCATTTCAGTTCCCAATTATTGTACACAGGTATTAATCAAGAACTCTGCAAGTAAAGTGCACTATTACCATTTATTTAAATTTTAAATAAAGTTCGTCACGGTGTTAGGTTATTTGCTATGCAAGCAAGTTATGTGACAGCACCTTTGCAATAAGCAGGCATGAGGGTTTCATATTGAGTAAAGAATGAAAAGGTAGTAGTCTAATACCCCTGCCACACTAACAAATTTCCCTTCAGTTTATTTTCATTAAAGATCCCAAATGGGGTGTTACATAAAGGGTGGGATAATGGTGCACCAGTGACAGCAGTCATAAACAATGATGGGCAAGTTATGGCAGCGATATGATAGGGAAGGCCGTCTACAGTCAGTTGCTACTCAATAAAATAATGAGTTGGTAAAGACGTTGGCACCGGCACACAGGTGCAGAACTTCGAAGAGGGTGATCGATGCGATGGGATCTGCGTGGTGGTGGTGCACAGATGTAGGCTTCTTGTCTTTAATGTCACTAAATTAATGTCATTCGGTCTCTTTTGGTCCTACATGGTAAAAAATAATGTCATTTGCAAATTATGGTAATGACAATTGGTGAAAAAAAAGTCTAATTAAAAGACATCAGCGCCCATAAAACGTGCTTGAAATTGTTGCGTACTGTTTCAAAAGCTGTTAAGAACATTTCTGGGCAATATTAAGGCTTCAAATATTATTTCTGGCAATTCTGCAGCACTTAAGTTTAGCCATCAAAGTCCAGCCAAGGACAGAGTCAACCGCAAATCTGAAAAATGTAAACAAACAAAATGGCTGGCATGACACGGTGGAGCGCAGATTGTTGAAATAACTTCCAAAAAAGTGAAGTGCTCAGTTACAGCTTTAAGTACTTCCCAGCCAAACGAACATCGAATGCCAGCCAACAATCTACAAAAATATCCCCATACAGAACTCGAGCATTGCTATTAGAATAACTTTTGAATTATTAGTAATAACCACTGCTGTAACAAATGTATTTTTGAGGAGATGCCAGCTATCCATCTCATCATTCTGTGTGGAGTAATTAAAAGGGTATACGTGCATCTTCTCGGGAAAACTAGTTGCTAAGATAGATTACTCTATTCAAGCCCGTGACCAGCCAAAACAGAAAAAAAAATCCTTGCATGACTGCATATGTGGCTATTAAATACACAGCTCCTCATGGATTTAGATTTTCCCCTCAGAAAACAGTAGCGGTTCTGTTCTCTTTGAGACGAGGCCTACAGGCCAACCCCACAATATATCTAAACCAAACCCAATTACCTGTCAAACAAGAGCATAAATTTCTAGGGATAACTTTCGATAAAAAGCTCACTTTCTTGCCACATATAAACACCTTAAAGAAAAAAGCTTCCCAAGCCCTCAATGTGCTAAAACTACTGTCAAGAAAACGCTGGGGATCTGATAGGGCATGCCTATTACATATATATCGTTCTCTGGTTCGCTCTAAGTTAGACTATGGGTGCATAGTATATGGCTCAGCAAGACCGTCCTACATAAAACAACTAGATCCTATCCACAATCTTGGTTTAAGGTTGTCTTCTGGTGCTTACAGAACTTCACCATTAGCAAGTCTGTATGTGGAAACGAATGAACCTTCCTTAGAAGATCGAAGAACTGCACTAACTTGTACATACATCCTCAAAATCCTTTCTCACCCCAAACATCTCTGTTACTCAATCGTCACGAAATGCCCATCCAGAATACTCTTCAACAACAAGCCTCACGCAATTAAGCCGTTGCTCTTGCGCTTCGAAGAAAAATGCCAAGCACTAAACATACTAAATGAAATTAAAAATATTGCCCCAAGATGCGAAGCGCTACCACCGTGGTACACTCTTCCCACAGTGTGTGACGTCACACTAACACGCCTCAGGAAAACTTGTACACCACACGACCAGATAATACAAGAATATCTAGCACTACAAGAAAAATACAGAAATTACACTCCATTTTATACTGACGGGTCAAAAACTCATGCTCATGTAGGAAGCGCAGTAATACAAGGAAAAAATGAAAATGCAGTACAACTTCCCTCATGTGCTACAGTTTTCACCGCGGAGTGTTATGCTATTAGTGTTGCGGTGCAGAAAATAACAAATGAAAACATCAAAAACAGCATCATCTATACAGATTCACTGAGCGTCCTTACAGCATTAAACTCTAAAAATGCCACGGAGCCACTGATTGGAAGCATCATACATAATATACTCTCAAGATGTCTGAACTCAAGTTGCTGTCCTAAAGGATGCCACATTAATCCCAGAGCACTTAACACTGTGCCAAAATTTCTTTTCATCTGCTGTACTGTGCTTTTTTTTTACTTCTGTGCTTATGTGACCTGCCTACAGAAAAGAAATGCCCACATCAAGACTGCATGCAGTTCCCAATTACTTTATTTTAAACATTGCAAGAATTGCAGCACAGCATGGGTAATTATAATTCATTTCAGGAGCATTCACTTTATTTAGATTAAATATAAACATGTTGAAACTGCACCTTTCATGAATGAGAGAGTTCTCTTCCTGACACTCGTCTCCTTTAGGGTACTTGTGTGTAAACATAGCAACCCTATCTTTTTAGACAGGTGCGACGAAGAGAAAAACTTTTGTAATGTAAAGTTCGAAATCGCAACCTTATACAGAGCGACATTGTCAAATCCTTCAATGGCGAGAGGCGCCACTCGGCTCTTCAAGGTGCCGAGTGTCATGCATTTTATCGAGCAAAATCACTGTCATGTTCTTATACTCATGAATCACCATATCACAATCCTACATGAGATACCTACATCGCCAACTTAACCAAGTGTGCACACATGCTGTTCATACTTCCAAGCTGCCTCCCCGCTAGCGTGGTGCCAGCGCCCTAGATGGCAGCTCTTGATTTTGCCCTAGTGACATTCATGTGCAAGCAGGCTACTCCTCTCAATGGTGAATGTACTGCACTTTTCACACCTCCCATTCTAAGCACACCTTAGCATATCTGTTTGACCAGTGGGGTGAATGACAAATTACGACACAGTGCTATTCGTGAAGCTCCAATTCAACAACAAGCAGTCTTAAGGGCGACCCACATGGAGCATTTTTCTTGCAAAAAACTGGCGTCCGGCGGGGCGGCCGTTCGCAGCTGATCAAGCCGGGCTAGATATATCCGCCCGGCAGTCAGCCGCTCGCCGGAAGCGGCCAACGTGGGCTGTCAGCGCGGACCAATCAGGGTGCGACCGCATCAGACTTCCGTCCGCTTCTACAACATGGCCGCACCTGCCGAAGCGGCCTCTCGCTTCACCATGAACTCGTCGTTACCGCTACACTGTGCCTCAGGTTCACGGCAAACAAAAGTCGCACGAAGCTTTCGCTTTGTCCGAAGGTGCCCGCAGCACAAAATTTTTGCTATGAAACGCGCCAGATTTTCAGAATTCTGGATTTGCAAAGCTGCTAGGCTTAGCCACTACACGTCGGTTGATGTCAGGAAGTGCAAGAGGTTCAAATAGGTTAACTATTTTGGTTCAGTAAGGGGTCACAAAGAATAATTCGTCCTCTTTGTCATCATGGAATCAATAGGTTAATTGTAAACGCACACCTGTTCTTTTCAGCATTTTACTAAGCATATGGAATCACGCCGTTTTTAAATCCTTGCAGCAGCGGTCTGGTGGCAGCCACCCATTTTCCGCCGCTTGTGGTGTTGCACGGCGGAAGAGCGTTGGCGTTCTGCAGTGCAAGTTCGCTCCATGTGGGTCCCCCTTTAAAAACGAGCAATGAAGTAGACCTCAGGGAAAGGCAATGCCAGCACCAAATGTGATGCCCGTTTGGAAATGAGGCAAAATAGATATGTCATGTTATCTTGATTGCATCATCATTGGCTGGAAGCCGTCACTCATTCTTCTATGCACTACACACCACCACTCATTCCACTATACACCTGCACTCATATACTACTCAAAAAGATAAAACGGAATTTCTCACAGCAAATACCGCCACAACGTTTTGAATTTTACCCACCAGAAAGTCAGCAATGAAAATATTATCAAGACCCTGAGGCAAAGAACTCAATTTCACAAGGCTCACCACCTCATTTATGATAGGGCATCTTAGTCAAAGCATGCATTGCCCCTGCCTAATGTTCTCTAAAAGCCCAAATACATGCTTGCTAAGAATAGTTGCTATAAACGTGGAACTAACAGCAGCCACGCTGACAAAGAAACACCTCAGCAAACAATGTTGGCACTGCATCTCTCATGCACCAATTTTGTTCTTGAGATGCAAACAGTTATGTGCCTCACCAATTCCTTTTATGACCACTTCTTGCAGGTCATAGTTTCGTTGGCGTTCCTGTGACAGCTTTTTTCTAAGGGACCTAATTTCCAATTGTAGGTTTTCTATTTCTTTTTTTTTTCCATCCAGTGCCCTCTTCTCCATGAGGTCTTCATCTAAAGAAGAGCTTTCTTCAAAAGAAAAGCTCAGCTTTTTGTGGCAAGCCTCCTTTTTCTGGGCCTTTTTTTGTTTTTGGCTCATAACCTGCTGAAATGAAAAGGAACATATACATCTTATTACTATCATTCTAAAGCACATTCATGGGCAAATTTCCAGTCCCATAAAAAACTAACTTCTAAGAACGAGATAAAATGGAAGAATAACCATAATTATGGTGCAATTTCTTGCTTTCAGCACACATACCATGGGGCCCACTAGAAGTACTTTCCAAACAGCATAACCAACTTGCAAGTAGTCTGCAATTGTCTGACTACAAAAAACAAGAAGTGTTGCCCAACCAACTCTGTGCATCATCCTACGCAAGGCTTTTATGCGAATGAGGTGAAAATTTCTGTGACCATTTTGACTCCACATGGTTGCATCTCGACAAAACAGATAATAACATTTTAATGCCATAAACTCATTATCAACCAGTGAAGAATTTCAATTTGTGGATGATTTTGCTATTAAGAAGCAAATCAACAGGTGATGTCACTATATTTAAACACATAACTGCCTTTTAATGTCACTATTAAAGGGAAACCAGATGGGAACACTAAGTTCTGATAGATTGATAGATTAACATCTCAGGATGATGACAGTCAGAAAATTGCTTCCAAGTGAAGCACCTGTGGTAACACCCCATGCAGATTCAAGAAACTGAAGCTCGTGGCGTGCCTGCTTCGCCAGTAACAATTGGTTGAGTGGTTCGACGCACGGCCAAGCAGTCAAGAATGTGAAATACATAAAAACAGCGCAAACCAGATGATGGACAGGAAGGTGAGACAGGAATGTCACTACAGAGACTTTTACCTTGCATTCTGTGCATCCACCCTGTGTGCAGCCATGCTATGAGCATGTTTAGAATGGTATGCTTGCAAGATTCACACTCCGTTTTGTTTGCTCGGCAGAGAGTCAAGCGGTTCAGTTCTCTGTTAAGCCTTTGAACAGGCTTCTTTCCGCGCGCTTGTGGCATTCTCAAATTATAAAATGTATTGTTTTCTCCTGTACGGGCATGCTATGAAGGATAAAATCCTCACCATTGAAAAGGTGGTACGTATGCATAAACAACCAAACTCGCGAGTCTGTGATGAACCAGCGCCGGAGTCCCTCGAATACTTGAATTAGGCAGTTTCCTGAATATGCTTGGTCAAATCATTATGCTCACTCTCATGAAATGTGGAGGTAACATTAAATGAAAAAAAAATAAAGGATGCTGTACTCACTGCCTCATTTGTAGATAAATACCTGAACCGAGCATTCAGAGAAAGGTCAGCATGTTTTGGCAGAGCTGAAATGCCACAGTCTCGTCTGCACAAGGCCAAGCGTTAATAATTGTAACGCAGTTATTCTTCATTCTTCGGTATAGGGTCCGGTTACACTAGGCCGATGCTACGGCGATCGGTTGGCTGGTCGGTATGCAAATGCCATCGCTGACGCACTAGTCTGTCAAGCTATACCGACGACGACGCCAGCAGGACCAATGACCTCGTATCGCAGTAATGTAAAAAGAGTGAACGTAGTAGGAACTGGCAGAGTGTGGTGGGGGCTAGTTGATATGACATATTTTACTAAACTTAAGAACTTTAAAACTTATTGGACCTGATGCTAGCCACGGCGACATACGCGCGATGTTCGTGCACGAGCGAAGATGTGCTTTTATTCGGTGCCTGCGCATAGAACCTATCAGCGAGGCAAGCGACACGGACAGAAAAAGCCGCACGACGGTGCCACTAATCGCCGTCGCCTAGGCTTGTGCGGCCGAGCGAAAGCTTCACACCCGGTGAATAGACGGCCCGAAAGGCAGCGCTTGTGTACCTTATCCACATCGAAAAAAGCAAACCGAGCGGTTGCATTTCATAACTTCACACTTTATTAAAAATCAGTAAGGAACTTTCGCCATAATCTTGAGTTTCGGTCAACGGTGGACCGCCGGCCCGTTTCGTGACGAGGCCTAGCGAGTACGCAGGATTCGTGTGTGCGATTTCGGCGATTGCAAAGAGCGAATTCGCGAGTTTTAGCACCTTAAATAGCTGTTGAGCTTAACTTTGGCTACAGTGCCCTCAAAGCGACGACTGCCTACATCGCAGGGTGCGAGTACAATAAAGGGGAAGTGTCGATATGTGACCCGGTGTTCACAGCATGTGCTGAAGGCAGCCGGCAGCAGCAGTCGGCGTCGACTGTGGACAACAAATCTGGTAGTTTTCATTATTTCAAGTAATGTCCAAACTTATCTTTAGCTAAAGCGCTTTAAAATCAAATACTGATGACATAAGAGGAAGCAGATGCATTCAGCGGGAAGTGCCAGTCCTATGCGAGGCTTTTCCCAAGCAGGCGACATAGCATCAGCGGTGCTTATTGCAGTGTTATCATAGTGTGTAGACGAGGAAAGCTACAATTTGCGAGCAATACTACGTAATATTTAAGATAAGGAGAGCCCACTTTGAGTTTTATGCCAAGCAGTACTGTTTGCGCACAGCTATGTAAACAATCCCAGCGCGGGGCTACATGTTGTTGTGATCATCGCATTCCTAGGCCGCAATGCGCACGCACAGTAAACGCTAAATGATGTGCTATCATTTTCAAGCACTCATCTAGACGGCGGCGACCATTCATCGGTGTGGGCAGTGAAAACATTCGAGTCGCGTAGGGATTTGCAAGCGGCTTGGTTCCTGCAAAAGGCTTCTATGAGCCGAAGGGAATGTATGTTACAAATGCACACATGCAGCGGGAAGCCGTCTCATTCGGCATTTTTCTCTGCTCCTTTCGTGCCTCAAGGTTACTCCAGTGCCACCTTGTGATAGTTTGAGTTTAATTATCAAGCCAATGAATAGCGGACAACAAACTGGTATCCAGCTACAAAACGACGCGGCTTTCACGGCGCACATCGGCGAAGGCATGCAATGCACGGCACGTGCCGCTTTTCGCATACGAAAGCACTCGACTGCTCAAAAGAAACCACACTCATAACATAAAAATAACTTGTTTATGAGCGTAAATAATAAAGCAGGGGTCCATCGATTTCTGTTTCCTCAACAATCAGAAAAGGGGTGCCACAAGCAAGTCTGCTTTCCTAAGGATTTCTCAGCTAGCGTACTAAGCTGATGGCTTCTGAAAAGAAAACAGTGAAAATGTATTTTATTTGGATAAGCTAAAAAAAAAAAAGAAAAGTTTTCGAGCGACCGCCGTCTATGACGTGCATGCAAGCACCTCAACAGCGCGCTGCAGACAACGCGGGGTGCGCATGCCCTTCTAACGTCAGCGATCAGAGGTTGTTGCCAGACCAGCAAGCAGTTCGCAGAAGAAACAGAAAAAAATCGTTTTCAAAATATTTGCCGCACAGAATCAACTGAAATTTGGGGGAATTTTAATTAAACGAGTTGAGAATTAAATGCGATAAGCAGGGTATGCGTGAAAATAGGCTGTCAAAGCCCCTTTTTCTTAGTATTCCCATTCAGTGTCTCTTTACAGACAGCTTGTGCACACTGAGTATAACTCTATTATTTTCCCTGAATTCTCAAATAATTGCTGGTCTTCCAAATGTAATCTGCAACAAGAGTTGAACTCACAGATTACTGTTACATACAAGGTCTTTAATGGTCAAGGATTGATAAAACTGCCAAAGCTAGCACTAGTTCGTCGGCCAGGCTTCAGGTACCCGATTTATTCTTAGGCTACAAAGGACATTATTGTCAGGAAGGCCTGATAAGCCTCCCACCGAGGTTTGACTGGAGCCCATTAGAATAAATTACGAATACTGATCATACACAGGCTGCTTCCTTTCCTTTGCGCATCTCCCCACTCGCTTGTACTTCAGTCTTTCAATCCACAATGGAGCACACAGCTAAAATAGGCAAGCAAATACATGAGATGCACTACGAAATATTCGAAAGCGAAGAACAGAGGAAAGAGCTGCTGCTAATGACACTTTTCCTGATGCAAGGTCGGCTTTGGCCAAACAGTGCCATGCTACAAAGTTGTTTCGTTTAATGAAAGTGACTGTTTACTCAAAGTGGGAAGCCCCCGGCCAGAGGAAAGCTTTTACCCACTGTATCAACAACAGGTTCCCGGCATCACTAAGAATTGAATGCCACACTTCCCACATGTGAAGCAGATGCTCCAATAACTTGGCCACTGAAGTATTGCAAATTGACAGACGGATACCTGAGCACTTTGCTGAGCAGCTTCATGAGCAGCATCATCAAACACATGCTTCGGCCACCGGATCCTTCGCTTGTTCAGTTTTTTTGCCAGTTCTTCTGCCGTTGCTGCATTATAGACATCTCAATTAAACATAATACTCATGAAACTATACAACATATGAACAAAGCAGTGTACAATTAGCAGAACAATTTCAAATATTATTGTCAGCCGTGGATTTATGTAATACATGCTGGAGCAGCTTGCCATTCTATACATGAGTGATGCAAGGTTAATCTCTACCTTGAAGAAATAATTTGTGCCTATTAAGAGCTGTCCAACACCAGAATTGTGCATGCTTGAAGTGGTAATTAACATGACAAAGCTGTGATTATTTTGTTACCATGTCTTTTGTTACCATGACTATGGTGGCAGCCGACGCTTCCTTCACTGACGGCTCGTGCACCCAGTCGCTCATTACAAGTTGTAGGCCTCAGCGCCTTCCACAACTTCAGTTGCTTATGAGTAATGAAGCTTTTTCTTGACATTCAGAATTAGTGGATGCCTGAAGCAACCACGCATGGCCACAAGTCAATGTCCTGGATGCAGCTGCTTGCCCGCAGTGCGAAAGGGTCCAGCTGTTTGTTTTCTCCTCATAACGCTGCCTATCATATTTGGATAGAGTCGCTGTGTAATCTCCAGGAACCAAAGCCATTCTCTTTGCAAACAGTTAGGCTACTTGAGCACGTCACTTACAAGTAGGGGTTCGACATTTCAGATAAAACCAAAATAAACCGATAAAAGTATGCCGATTTCAGTTCTCGAAAAACGTCAGTATTCTCGGCATGCAAGGCAAAGATAGCTGGCTGTTGAAAGCGAGTTACACTCTGCCAAAGCTGAAATTAAGTAAGCAGGAAGCCAGGGGCATGATGCAACAATGACGTTGATCCCTTTGTCCTTGCCCATAATAATCTTCATCACCGCCATCCAGAGCGTCTTTGTCCCGCCAGTAGACCAACTTGTTTTTCGCCAAGCCCTTTGTAGATTTTGGGCAATAATCTTTTATTAGGCTGACTGGCACGACGGCCTTTTCACCGTCTTTATACAGCACGTATGCGAGCAACGGCTCCATAATAAAGAAATATTTTCGTAGGCTAACAAAGCAGCGCAGCTAGGGACCCCAAAAAATTGCACCTAATACCTAACACAGCTACGATGGCTAGAAGCTTTGGATACTTTTGGCTTGTTATGGCCATGCTTTGAAAAGGCAATTTTTTCTAGCGCGCACGCGGAGCATATTTTAATGAATACTTATAAACTTTACAGTTCTTTTTTGCGTAGAACAAAGCCGACTGCAGGTACCCAGTGGACTTCAAATTGCTACAGTGTTTTGCACAGCGCATTTCGCGGTTGTATCTGGAGGGCGAAAGTCAAGACAATCAAGACTTCAAGAGTCAAGACCGGTCAAGACCGATAGAGCAGTGGTCACTTTGTTGTCACCTTCTGCTGCTATTTTGTTCAATCTCCCATTCTAGTTTGGTATTTTTTGCCTGCCTGTTTCATTTAGTTTTTCTTAGACTACTATGGATGGGGACGTGACCAAGAAACGACGGAAGCGTTATTTCTACAAAGACGAACCGTTTGTTGTCCCGAAGACCACACTTTACAGGAGGCAGCAAGAAGTGCGGCTTCGCGCTCAGCATTGTGCCTCATCGACGTCAGCTGCCAACGACGGAGATGTCAACGGCGGAGGCGTTGTGGGCGATTTGCTGAACCTTCCAAGTGGCGAGCAACCAGCAGCAGAACAAGCGGCGCAGCCAGCCTCGCCTACTTTGAGTGCCCACGATGAGCAGGCAGGCGGCACCTCGTATGACGATGACGAAGATTTGTTCCAAACAGACGACTTTGACCGGCTTGGCGAAACACCCGAAGACAGCAGTTCTACGTCGGGAGAAACCGAAAACGACGACGGCGAACGCGAGTTTCTGGCATCGGACTTTGTCGAGCTTGAGGCAGCAGTAAATCCGGGCTCCACAACGACAAAGGCAGCCGCGATAATAATGATAATGGCGTTTGTCGTCACTCATGGACTCACTTGGGAGGCCCTGAATGATCTGCTGCGCCTCATAGATGGTCTGTTTGGCTTTAAAGGAGATGTACTTCCTCGGTCAAAGTTTGTGTTCCGAAAGCTTTGGTCGTCGCGCAAGGAAAGGCTGGTGAAGCGGTTTTTTTATTGTGACACCTGTGGCAGTGTGCTTGTGTCAGTGCCCGGAATGTCATCAATGAGGTGCCCGGACTGCGAGGTTAGCACGGAACTTTGTGTTCTAAAAGCTAGGGGACATTTTTTCATTATTTTAGATTTGAAAGAACAGATGAAATGTTTGCTTGCAAAATCAAAGGCTGCATTGTTTGAAAGACTTGTGAACTTAAAGGCAGTCATTCAGCAAGGAGGAGCCACACTGTTGCAGGACATCACAAGTGGATCTATGGCCGAGGAGTTGAGGAAGAGCGGCAAAATTGGCTGGATGGATCTTACCATCACTATCAACACAGATGGAAGCCCCGTATTCAAGTCATCGTCATCATCTGTGTGGCCAATCCAGTTTTTGATTAACGAGCTGCCACCTTGCGACAGGCTAAAGAACTGCTTGATAGGTGGGCTGTGGTTCGGCCAGCACCCGTACATGAGAACCTTCTTAACCAAATTTGTTGAAGAGATCAATCAGTTTGGCAAGATCACTTGGAAGGCAGGTCATACATTGCTGTCATCAGGACTTCATGTACTGTGCTGCTGCGTGGATGCGCCAGCCCGAGCATCTGTGATCAACATGGTCCAGTTTAATGGTCTCTTCGGCTGCCCTTGGTGCTACAATTGTGCCGAGTTTCACGAAGGTATGGTTGATCAAATTTGTCATTGCATCTGGCTGAACACTTGTGCATGTATGTTAACTTAGTAAATATGCTTAATAATTTCAAATCTTATTATTGAACAGCTTGTAACATGCCCTGAAATGCATTTAGAGTGTTCTGTCTGAGCTGGCTATGACCAAAAAATGGATAAGTTGAAGCGGTGTTCAAATACTGCTAAGGAAAAACGTTGCATTTGCAGCGGTCAGTTTGTATCAAAGTTGTCAGTGCACTTTATGAAAGCTCTGGCTGCTGAAAAATTTGCCATTAGAAACATGTGATATAGATCATGTGCCACACTTCTCCGTGACAGCAGATATGAGGTGCAAAGTATTGAAGGCGGGCCTAAAATTCCTTATCTAGATACATCATGCGAATGTCACGTGAGAGACTTATACCCAGCAAGAGTACTGTCATAAGCAAAAGTAAGGGCTTTCAGTCTGCACTCCAAACCAAACTGCACTGTATACATGTGGATGCTACCTGACGAAGTGCTCCTAGTGTCAAGATTGGCACACTGCGACGTTTTCAACAATATGAGCGTTTCGTCAGGCAGCGCCAGCATGCAGCGTGGAATATGGTTCACACCATGGACAGTTGGATCGATTACTTTTGCTCATAATAGTTTAGTGCATAAAACATATGCAGGCATTGCTTAATTCCTGTAGATTCTGCTTTCTGCAGGCAAATAATCGAGCATGCACACTATTTCTCTCCTTTCAACAGGGGCCCAAAGGTACATGAGTGTTACAGTCGGTGAGGAGCGGACCCCAGGGGAGATGCCGAAAGACATGGAGTTTGCGGAGAAGATCAAAGATGCTGTGAATGGGCTTAAAGGGCAGTCACCACTGAATCACCTGAAACACTTTAACATTGTGTTTGGCCACACAGTGGAGTATATGCATTGTGTGCTCATTGGGGTCACGAAATGTCTTACTGACCAGTGGTTTGATTCAGCAAACTCTCAGCAACCGTTCTACATTGGTAAGTAGCGGAGAAAGTAAAAAGGCTACACTTCTACTCATTATAGCACTAAGTAACCTTAAAATTTTTTCTAATACTCTGTACTACATTGCTGAAGGGTACATTGACCTAAATTAAGCATAGGAAAAAAGAGATAACAAAGGTTGTTACTGGCTGGTACTCCTTAACCCATTCCGGTCATACCTCGGGCATCACCCGACAGTGGAAAAGTGTGCGTGTGGTTGGTATAGTCCGGCATGGCTCGGCACAGGGCTTTAAATAAATGTTTATAACCAAGCCATGATGTGGCACTCCCTTTCATTGCGAGGAGCTGGAAAGACCAAAAGAATGCTGACCATTGCAGGAGTCAGTGGGGAAGCTATACCTGACCAGAAAGGGTTAATTAACTGTTGCCGTCTAGTTCAGCTGCTGACACGATGGAGCTTAGCTTTGATGTTCAAGTTGCAGTGCTCATTCAGCTGGCTCCTCAAACAAGGTGTGGTCCTATGTCCTGCTATCAAAATTAGACATGAAAAATAACTAACTTACGACAAAGCACTAAGGGACTTATGAGCATGAGGAGGTTCATAGTTTCACAAACAATAAAGAACAGTCTGGCATGCTTGAGTGCTCAGAAAGTTAGGTAAGCTGCATTTGTGCAGCTCGAAAAAAGGAACCTGGATATGATTTTCATGACAGCCACGCAGTGCCACTGAACGCCAGTAGGGGTTCATATTATTTGCATTGGTTGTAAGCAATCACCAACAGCTTGCAGAATGCAACTTTGGCAAAAATTTCAATTTCTTAGCATCTTGTTCATATCACTTGAAGTTTAATGCTGCACCTTCTAATTTAAACATTCCAGGCTGCATGCAAAAACAGCAGTGCAATTAATTTCTCTATCTGATATTGCATTCCATAAACATCAAAATTGGCTTTTGAGGAAAGGAAATGGCGCAGAAACTATGGGAGTGAAAGAAAGGAAGAAAGAGGGCTCCTAGTGTAGGGCTGGGGAATAATTTCGACCACCTGGGGATCTTTAACGTGCACTGATGTCGCACAACACACGGGCGCGTTTTTGCATTTCACCTCCATCGATGCGAAACGTGGCCGCCGTGGTTGGATTCGAACATGGGAACTCCGGCTCAGTAGCCGAGCACCCTAACCACTGAGACACCACGGCGGGTCTCCATAAACTTATGACAGTGGATCCAGAAAAAATTCATTTATAGAGCTTGAATTATAAGTCAAAACAAAGTGGTGTCATAATTTTCACCTTGGAATTGTGAGCTGTGCGACATAACATCTTGGTATGTTGTGCCATGCTGGAACGTAACCTAATCCAACGCCTTTCACGTTGGTTCACTTATGTTCTAATTCTGCGTCACAGCAGCCAGTGCCATCTTCTCAGCCAGTTTGTGTGAATTTGTCTGCAGCATGTGAAGACAAAGGCAGAGATTTTTTGTTCTGTTACCCTTCTCAATGTTTTCTATGCAACGTAAGTGCCTGACGTCATTTCAGTGCCCTTTTTTTTTACAAGATGTCCTGCTGCTATGTTGAGATTTAATGCTTAAAAGGGCCCACAAAATTTGTGCATGCAGCTTCAGCTGCTATGGTTAGAAAGCTGCTTTTTAGACTAGAACAGTAAACAGTGATAAGCCATTGCCCTTGTTACGTGCACACCAGCGCCAAGTGCACAACATTTTTATTTGTGCAGGGCGCCCCGTAACAATGGCCAAAGTGGACAGAAGGCTGCTGGCAATAAAGCCACCTCATTCATTCACCCGTCTGCCACGTTCGCTCAAGGACAAGTGCCACTGGAAAGCCAGCGAATGGCGGCATTGGTTGCTTTTTTATGCCCTGCCCTGCTGCTTGGGCATACTACCTCAGCGCTACCTGAACCACTTTGCATTGCTGGTTGAAGCCATATTCACCCTACTGCTGGAAGAGCTGACATTGCAGCAAATAAATCATGCAGGTGAGGCCCAGCTGTATAATGCAGTATTAGAAGCTAGGCACCAAAAGTACTTATTGGTAGTTCAGGGAAAAAATGTGGCATCTCAAAGCAAGGAGAGCCTTGTGCTTATGGTCTGCAGGTGTTTGTCATGAACAGTTTATTGTGGTTTGTAGTATTTGTGCTGCTTCTGATTCTTTTATTCTTTGCTCTATAGATTGTGTCATTCTTGAATATTTCACTAAAGTGGTGCCACTGCAGGATGTACTAATGTAGTCTGATATAGCTTAAGGACGAACCTGCAAATGAGACGATTCAAATTCATGACGACTTGACTGGAAAGGACTCTGCGGTCACTGCATGAAGCGCATGGCAATGTCAACTAGGGATATGTGAGTGAAAACTGCCTACATATCATTGCAGTTATCATCTGACAACGACTGATGGTGGTGATATCTACATTTAATTTTGTGATGTTTTCTAGTTCATAAGATTTCCCATTGCATTTTTATTAGGCTGCTTTAATCTATACAGGCCTACTTCATTTGTCACTCAGTGTCCCTTCAAAAGTTGAGTGTTTGCATGTTGTTGCCCACTTGAGGGGTACTGAAAGCTTAATTAAATAGTCTCTTTGCTGAAAAAAAGTGCATTTTTGTTAGCCATTGATAGATACAGCCTCTAGTCTTGTGTGTGCTGTGCTTAGTGGTGGTCTTTCTCTAAGAGTTGATGTGACAGCACTCTGCAGCTGCTCAGTTTTTTTTTAGGAGCATTCAGGATTGTCTATCTTAGGGTGCCTCAATGACTAGCGCTGCTTTCAGCGTGCAGTTTAGTCCAGTCTATTGACCACGATACTCTACATTTCAATTACTTTTCTGACAATCAGGATTAGTAGTTTCCAGCTGCAGTTGCATATTCTCTAAAGAATGCCGTTTAGACAGCTTGTTGTTCACCATGAGAGGTTCCCCTCTCTCTCTGTGTTCTCTCTGTTCATTGTTCTATGGCCATCCATCATTCGTTCACATTCTGCTCACGCCAAGCATGAGCCAAGTAATGCTATGCTTAAAAGGACGTTTAGAAGCTCATGGTTTCATGAGCGCCGCATAGCAGTGGGCTCAATCCTTTTTTTTTCCAAAGTTATCTCATGTTTGTTTTTATTATTAAATACTGTTTTTCTGTTTCGAGCCTGACTCGGCCGTATGAGCTTGCATTTCCTGTAGTATGTTCCCACAGTCTTCAACATCCCTTCTCTGGTTATCAGCTTATTCTAGAAAGTACTTATCAGTTGTCCTCTTGTGGTTCACGTAATTACTTTCTTTATCTGATATTACTAATGGAACGCACCTAAATTACACGTTACATTTTTGGTATCACTAGATATTTTTACAGTGAGATGTTAGTACTATCTTGGTGCAGGCCGCCTACTAGAGGACTTCGTTTCACGGATGCCAGCACTGTATGGAGCGCGGCTGATGACATTCAACGTCCACCAGCTTCTCCACCTGGCGAAGGCTGCTAAGAACTTCGGGCCACTGTGGGCACATTCGGCATTTGTTTTTGAAACTGGGAATGGTAGGGTGCTTAGAGCAATAACATCAGCAAATGGGGCACCTGACCAGGTCATTGAAAAAATGATTATGCTGCAGCAAGTGGATTTGGCTATGCCACTTTGCACTGTTCAGGAGCAAGCCAGAAATTTCATATGCACAATGCTGGGGCACCCACTCACTCTGAATGCCACACGTGTGGGTAACTCTTATATATTTGGAGCTTGTGATCCATTTCCCGTGCTTTCAACAGAAGAAAAAAACAGCCTTATGTTGAGCTTTGGATACGTTCCTTCTCTTGAGGAGCATTTTCGGTTTAGTTTCCGCTCCACTGTGCTGCACAGCACAAGGTATGAGAGGGCAAAGAAGAGCAACAGTACAGCTATTTGCACAACAGAGAATGATTTCTTTGTTATAAACCGCATTTTTCAGGTTACCGAAAATGAAACCAGAGAATGCATTTTGTTGTGCACTAAGGTTGTTTGCATGGAAAGCCAGCACAAGCTACCTCCGCACATCATGGAATGCTTTCGATCTCTTTCAGGTGTTATTACTGTATTGAAACTGAAAGATATCCATGCGCCATGTGTGTTGATTGAATTTGCGGAAGAAGAGGGGCTGTACATTTGCAAGCTGCCAAACTTCATTGAGCATGATTAAAGGCACAGTAAAGAATCTGAAGTCGTCTTTTTACCACGGGAACTGTATCTACACATTCCGGGCATTGTTAAAAACTTCGAATTATTGTCCTGTGAGGCCGATTGCCCTAATTAAATCGGATGAAACGTCCTGGCTCCCACCTTCTTTTTTTCTTAACTCAACATGGCAGGTAGGAGGAGTCAACTAAAGAGTCGGGCAGTCCCATGGCGGCTTGCCGCTCTGTCATTGGCGAAGTGACACGTAAATCAGAGTCCACATGCATTTTTATTTCTATGGGCATAACCTGTGCCTGTATTGTCTGTGACTGAAGCTGTTTATTCACAGAAACTTAAAAATAAGCGAAAGTGAAGCCGCCACTGGGCTGGCTAAAGGCACTTACCTACTGCGTTGAGTTCAAGCAAAAGGCGGGAGCCGGGATGTTTAATCTGGTATAATTAGGGCAATCAGCCACACAGGACCATAATTCGAAGTTTCCAAGAACGCCCGGATTGTGTAGATTGAGTTCCCACAGTAAGTTCAGATTCCTCTTTAGTGCACGGTGAAAATTTAAAGTAAACTGTACAGCATGGTCGAACGTTCCAAAGCAATACCTGGGCTATAAGAGGTGCTGTACAGTGTAATCCACTTATAATGATACCAGATATAATGATATATCGCTTATAACTATCAAATTCTTTAGATTTCTGAATTCTCCCATTGCCACTATATGAAAATAAACCGTATATAACGATAGAATTATTGGTGAAATAGCTTATAGAATGATAGGATTCTAGCCACCCAGATGGTATTTACAGTCAAACTTTTTCTGAAAGCTTGATAAAAAACAAAATCCTTTGAAGTGAACGAGGTAAAAACTCCGAACGGACCGGCATGGCGAAATCCGTGGGGGAGCGTTGCCTACGGCCTCGAGAACCAAGCACTATCGTTGACACAATAGCTGGAGGGAGGAGCTTGCTTGGCCGCTGCCGCGCAACATTGACTAAAAAATTATTTTCCGCCCAATGTGGTTGAGAATTTACTTTTTTTAAGTGTTCCCTTTTCTTGCACGTTCCCCATTTTGCGCTGTCTGCATCACAGTCCTTGGCAGTGCACCAAGATGCTCTATGATGATTATGCCGATAACATTACTGCCTGTTTATCTTTTGACGGGAGCTCCGGAGGGGGTGGGGTGGCTCGCTCGGCTAACTTGGCAGAGTGCCAAGACGCTGTGCGCCCTTACATTTATGGGGTAATGCCTACATGCATGGGGGAATACATGGATGTGTTTTTTTTGCCAGTCCAGATATAACGTTAATCGGTTATAACCATCAAATTTTCTGGTTTTTCTAAATGTCGTTATAAGTGGATTGCATTGAAGTAAAGGGCACCAGAATTATTCAGACAGCATAGTTTTCTTTAACACGTGCCGACAACGCATAGCACACCGCTTTTTGCACTCCACCTTCATTGGAATACGGCTGCTGCTATCAGATGAGCACTGCATGGTCGGCTCGGCTACTTATGATTTTCAGCAGTTTTACTTGCAGCTCCTAAACTGCATTGTAAACATGAGAAATATTGGTTTTGAAGTGCATATATCAGTTGTATTCAATAAACCGATCATTATGTGTATGAGTATACATTGCAAGTATATGCTTCATTTGTGTTACTTAATTGTGGTTTATGGGGTGTTTAATGGGCCATATATGAGGGATGCCATAGTGAAGGTCTCCGGAAATTTCGACCACCTGGGATTCTTTAACATGCACTGACATATAGCACAGTGCATGAGCCTCTAGCATTTTGCCTCCATCGAAATGCGACCGCCGCAGCTGGGATCAAACCCGCATCTTTCGGGTCAGCAGTCAAGCGCCTTAACCACTGCACCACCGCGGCGGCTATAAAATTAAATTGATTATATCTGGTACTAATATACTGCCATTGGAGGCTGTGGTCATTGTGCATACCTGGTCGTATGCCTTTTGCAGGAATTGCAAGCTTCAATTGTGTTCTCAACCCACTTCCACACTGTCCGTCAGTTTCCATACATAATTGACGGACTCCGCGTCGAGATTTTATGGATTCCTGTGGTCCACAAAGTCTCTCCATAACACCCATCCATAAAACTCCATCACCCGTAAAGTCATTGTCCACATGTGTCCGCAACCACCCCACGCACTCCGCAAAATCCATAACTTTCCACAAAACTGTGGACTCCATAAGTCCATACAGCATCCATACAAATTTTTGTGGAAATATGTGGAATCCTTAAGTTTTCCATAAGGCTTCTTACGGAAATTTTCGGCAGGGATAGTGCGACCCATTCCCCTCCGAGGAGGAGAAATGAGCACACACACCGTCTTGTCGCGTGAGACAGTAATCCTCACCCCTCTCGCCCACGCAGCAACTCGACCGAGCGCATTGTCCGCCAAACGTTCAACGTCCTAACTCCCGGCTCCAGGCACCAGAACGACGTCGTCGTCCGCGTACGCCGGGAGCGACACACCTTCCGGCATGCCCACCGCCACGCACTACGACATTCCACAGCAGTGGAGACAGTGGGGATCCCTGCGGGCTACCCAAGGTGGGACGCGCGACCGCGTTTCCCGCAAAGCAGCGGAAAACCACCTCTCGGTCAGAAAGAAACGACCGGAGCAACGCGCAGAGGTTCCTCGGGCACCCCCAGTCACCAAGCGAACTCAGTACCAGGGGATGCCACACACTGTCAAATGCCCCCTGGAAATCTATGGAAATAAGCAGCGCGTGCAGACCGGCGTCCCGCAGCTGCCGCAATTTGGAAACTAGAGCGTGAAGGGCCTGAACAGCCCCCACCCCTCATGAATCCGAATTGAGCTTCTTGGTGCAGTCCACAACGGGACAGGAAATGGTACAGGCGATCGTACAGGAGCCGCTCCAACACCATTCCGACGACCGAATTGATTACTATCGGCCCCGGGCGGACGACCGGGCTTCAAAAGGAAGATAATTCTTCCCCGCCGCCGGATTCGGGGGAAGTAACCGAGGCGGAGCGCGGTGTTAAAAATAAACATGAAAAAGCCAGACCAAGCCGACCAAAGCGCACGCAGCATGCGAGGGCTGATGCCGTCAAGGCCCGAGGCCGTCCCTAGTTTGGTGCGGGAGATCGCCAACTCAACCTCACCAAAGGTAAAAGGAACGTCCTCGGGACCTCCCAAGAAAGGACGGGCCGCCACTACAAGCAATGCCACGTGCTCGGGCGCGTCCGACTCCATGTCGTCACACGGGACCTGCGCTTCCAGGAGGACCGCGGCCGTCGCCAGAACGGAATCCGTCATCTCTCCGTCGGGTCGCAAGACCGGAGGGAGCAGAGGGGGTAACGCCTTCCTGAACGGCCGCCCGTAAAGATTTTGAAGAGTGGCCTCGCGGGCAAGCTCGCGCGCGGCCGCCTGCCACGCAGCCGCGACACGGTTCCTGAACCGGGCCAGGGCCCCGCTAAAGGCCGTCCTGTAAATTGCACGCATCGATGCGTTTCGCGTGCGCTGAAAACGCCTCCTCAGCGCACGCACACGCTTGCGCTCGAGGGCCAGGTCGTCCGTCCATCACGACGCGCGCTCTCGTCGCAAAGAAAGCATCCTGCGGGCTGAGGAATAGCTGCGGCGTTCGCGGTCGAACACATCGTGAAAGCGCTGGACTACAAGATCGAGCGCGCCACCGGAACCGAGGTCGCCACCAACGACCGCAGAAAAGAAATGGTGTCTGCTGATCGCGGCAATGACGCGGGCCGCCCCGCTAGAGGTTAGAACCCCATCGCGAGGCCCGTCGCCAGCGCCAAAGCGAACCTCAATATGTCTGTGTTCTGATAGCGACTCGGTTCCGGCCACCGACCTGCTAAAGCCCGCCAGCGCAAGCACCGGACTAGCCAGGGTCACGTCAATCCAACTATCAATGTATTTGTTGGAATACGTGGGTGGCGAGGAGGGATCATTGAGGACGAGGAGGTCCGCCCCCGACGCGAAGCACAAGAGGTCGCCCCCACGCACATCGCAGAGGTCCGGACCCCATACCTCGTGTTTTGCATTAAAATCCCCGGCAACGACAGCCGGAATTTCGGCTGCAAGAGCCAACGCCGCAGAAATCTTTCCGAAGACCGGAGTCATCGGAGAGTGCGGCGGAGCGTAAACACTGATCAGTAAAAACGAGGCCGAACGGTGCCCCCGTGCCCCGCCGTGGTGGCTCAGTGGTTAGGGCGCTCGACTACTGAGCCGGAGTTCCCGGGTTCGAACCCGACCGCGGCGGCTGCGTTTTTATGGAGGAAAAACGCTAAGGCGCCCGTGTGCTGTGCGATGTCAGTGCACGTTAAAGATCCCCAGGTGGTCGAAATTATTCCGGAGCCCTCCACTACGGCACCTCTCTCTTCCTTTCTTCTTTCAATCCCTCCTTTACCCTTCCCTTACGGCGCGGTTCAGGTGTCCAACGATATATGAGACAGATACTGCGCCATTTCCTTTCCCCCAAAAAACCAAATATTAAATATATTTGCGCACCGAACGGCAACCGCGCACTGTGGCACCAAAATAGGAAAGATGTCAACCCGCGGCTGTCGAGCGAGGACGGCGCATCGGGGGGCAGTGGAATGAGCAGAGCCCACTCCTGCGGAATGGAATGAATAAGATTGTCTCGCACGTAGGGGTCAGAAATGAGGGCAAAGTCGAAATTGCCTCGACCCTGGCGCGCCTGCAATGATCCAAGTTTGCCTGTATAAACGAAAAAGGAAAATTAAAACTCATGACGAGAAAACGAAAAAGAAATATGAAAGAAAAGAGAAAATATAAAACAGATGTTGTACATTGCAGGCCAAAAAGTGAAGGGAGAGAAACTCCACAAAACTCCCGCAAGAGCCGACCCCCATGACAGACGCAAATAAACAACCAACATGGGAAAAGACGAGAGTGGGCAGGCAAACAGCGCTGAAGTATAAGAAGCAATGAATGACGGAGGCGAAGAACGAAACAAAGAAAATTTAAAAGAAAGAAAAGTGACCGGCGCGAGCTCTCAGAATGAGAGCGGCGCACAGCAATTCCAAAGAAAAGGCTTCGTTAACAAGAAGAAAAGAGTAAGGAAGAAGGCTGCGATAAAGGCGCCTGGAGAGACGCCAAGCGTTTCGCAAAAGGAAAGAAGGAAAAGGAAGATACGCCGCCGCCCACCCACTCGTCGCAGGAGTTCAGAGCCCGCCATAATCGGTCCTAGCCCGCAACCTGGCCACACGTTCTAGCAAGATGGGACAGGTGGCCGCACCCGCAGGATGCGGCGGAGCCACGCGGCCAGCCCTGCGACACTCAGCACACGCAACCGCGTCGTCCCCCGCCCGGACCGAACAAGTCTCCGCAGTGTGTTGCTGTGCACACCGCCCGGTCGGGGTGGGCGGACTGGCGACACCCCCTGCTGGAGTGCCCGTAGCAAGCACAAAAGGTGCACATCGCGACATGAAGGTCTTCTACAACGGAAGCAGAAGACCAGCCGGTGGTAAGGCGACCCCTTTCAAAGACGCGACGAAAGGCATCGGGCGGGAGAGAAATGACGTGCGTTTTTGCACCGTCACGCTGGCAAAGCGTGTATCTACGCCGCATCGATCGCACATCTAAGTCCAGATCGGGATTCTTGGTGGCTATCTGAGCCACCACGGCATCATTCGGGACGTCCGGGTCAACGCCGTAAACCCGGATCTGTGGCTTTCGGCGCTCCGCCACCCGAACAGACATTACCGCGTGTGTTGTTTCGTTGTGCTGGACTGCAGACCTTAAGTTTTCTACCGTTCGTCGGTCACGCGCGAGAACGGTCACACTGGCATTGGTAGTTCGCAAGACTACCGGGCATTGACGTGTTTCCTATCGTTTTAACGGATTTTATCATCAGAACACCATTTTTCGGTACTGTCTTGATTGCTGCTACATGTGCAACCATGCGTGCACTACCTTAGACTTGGTCCAGCAGTTGTTTGCTCATGTTTTTTGCACAGTTTCATGAAATAAATGACCTGTGTTGCTGCTTCCGTGGACATATTAAACAAGCCTTTTTCTAAGGAAAAAAGAATCCATGACAGCCATGAAAATAACATTTTTTCAAGCCAGTAAGTTTTCTGCTTATTTTTTATCCAATTTCATACTTCGACATACACTGTATTGCATAACAGTGCACTCAGCAAAACTGCATAACGGGTGTATAGCAGGGGAGGTGTGATAACCGGCCAGGCGAAACTGGCCCTTGTATGCACGAATGACCTGACAAGCAAACAGAGCAGCTTAAGGTCTTCAAACCTTTTTACAATTAACAATTAAGTAAGCATGAAACTAAGGGCGTGATGCGAAAATGACGTCGAATGGCCCGCGGGAGACGAAATTTCCTCAATGCGGCCTGCATAGCAATGGGTTTGAGACCCCTGCTATAAGCGAAGGGAGGACACGCACATAGAATATTTGTTTGTCAATGGTATCTGACAGCGCGTGCCTGTTGTCAAACTTGCGCGCTCATGGAAACCACAGAGCTGAGGCTGCCTGACCTGAACAGGGAATTTGTGATCCACACGGACGCTTGCGACCTGGGCTTAGGAGCAGTCCTGCTTCAAGAGCATGAAGGTAGCCCCTGAGACCGGTGGCGTTTGCTAGCTGATAGTTTCTCTCGCAGAGAGAAACTATTCCGTGACAGAAAAGGAATGTCTCGCGATTACCTTCGCTCTGCGGAAGTTCGACTATTACATCGACGGAGTCGCCTTCGTGATTGAGACTGATCACATGGCACTCACGTGGCTGAGGCGCCTAGGCGAGCCGTGCGGACGCCTAGCGCGATGGGCGCTACTCCAGCGTTACGACTTTACCGTGCGCTACAGGAGAGGTAAAAACAACGTGGTGGTGGACGCACTTTCGTGCGCACCCGTTGATGGCATGGGAAGTAACAATGCCCACTCCGCCGCACCCGACAGCCATATCAGCGCGACTGCCGCAGAGCTCACCCAACGCCCCGAAGGAAGGGACTACCCACCTTCCCAGGGAAAAAGCGTGAACCACTTGGAATTAGTCAGTTTGCTGGTGAGCGTTTTCAGCAGAATGGAGCTATTGGAGGCACAGAGGGACGATCCATTTTGTCGAAGAGTGTTCGACGGGCTCAGGGAGCCAGGCGGCGCCCCAGGCAGCACAACAGCATTGGTCGAACGTTGGGCTATCATTGGCAAAAATGGCATGAACATCGATCCTACACTGGCATTTACGCTGAGCGCTACCATTTTGACACATTGGCCCTACTTTCATGCCAATTTAGGGCCAACGTAGGCCTGGGGTTCGTTCTGTGACATGGGCAAGTAAAGGTCTCAGATTGGCATCCAGCTTTCGAACATCTGCATCCAGGTTTCGAAGATTGGCATCCAGCCTTCTAACATTGGTATCCAGCCGTCGAACATTAGTATCCGGCTTTCGAACAATGGCATCCAGCTTTCTGCAACATGGGCCAGTAAAGGTCTCGGACTGGCATCCAACTTTCAAACATTGGTACCCAGCTTTCGAATATTTCGAATAATGGTATCCAGCTTTTGAACCATGGCATCCAGTTTTTTAACAATGGTATCCAGCTTTCGAACACCGGCACATGCAAACCCGACCGCTGGTTACTGACCAGCATTTTCGATTTAGTCTTCAAAAGTAACCGGGCTGCATGGCTGGCTTCTTGCTTGGAGTGACAAATATGTGTCGAGTAAGAACCCTAGGATGTCCTCACCATCCGAAACTCGTCCTTAGGGAAGGGCTGCCCTATACAACGGAGATGCAAACCTTGCACCCTGGTTACTTTTCCCAAAAATGGTACGATTGCACCTACCAGCCCACAGGAAGGTAAGAAAAGAGCTAACCAAAAGTATTAAAAAAAGATCTTTATTCAGAGCAGCTGTGAGTCACTTGAAATGGTGTTCCTACAGGCAGGGGTGAGGACCTGGAGTAGGGTGCCGGGCTTGTGGTGGGGCCCTGGGCAGAACTTGGGGTGGGGTGCTGGGCAGGACTTGGGGTGGTGTGTGGGGCAGGGCAAGTGTATGGCACGGATTTGGTGTGGGGTAAGGCTTTTGTGGGAGGCAGGATTTGTGGTGGGATGCTGAGCTTGGGCGTAAGGCCAGGGTGGGAGGCAGGACTTGGGGTGGGATGCTGGGCTTGGGGTGGGGTGCTGCACAGGTCTTGGGTGGGAGGTACTTGGGGTGGGGTGCAGGGAAGGGCCGCCAAGCAGGGGGAAAAGCCAGCACTGGGCTCTCAAGTGGCTGCCGGGACGGCAGTTTGGAGGGGCTGCCTAAACGCTTCGGCATACCTCCTCTTCCTGCCACCACCTCGGTCAACTAGCCCCGGCAGCCACCTTCGAATAAAGCCTAGTGCATCAGTGAGGTCAACCCCCGCATTTTGGTAATGGCGCCTGTGTAAAACAAGTATACATTAAATACAAGATTTAGGGGTGTGCGATAGTACTTTCTCATCAGCAAATGCACTAGCATGGCTAAAAACCAAATTGAAGAGGAATCAAATACTTCTGATATTTACTACTAGTGCTAATTTCGTACAAAATAAGCAATCGTGCAAAATATTAAAGCATCAGGGATGGTGCTGTGTTACAGTACTAAACGCTAATGCCGCAGCTGATAAAGGATGCAACCCTAATCTCCTCTAAGTTGCTGTAGCATGAAGTCAGCATATTACCTCATAACCATAATATTATACGTACGGGTTATTTTTGAGTAGAGAGAATAAATTGGAGGCCGCACCTCTGAACACGAGATTGGTGCCAGCCACATATGAGCCATAGCCTCAGAGATCTGCCATCAAAGCACAGAAGGGTCAGGGTTCGGGCTAGTGGGTAGTCAACATGAGGATCCATAGGGTCCAAAATGTTGTGCCCCTTGAATTTTGTGCACCATGGATCCTCACATCAAAGCATGGTTTTCTAAACTTGTTCAAGCCCCTACAAGGTATAACTGTGCTGTAGAAAATATCATTTTCCACACTGTCTCTTGAAATCCATCTTTCCTTGATGCACTCATGACATAACAATTCTTTAATGGTTCTATTACAATTTAAGATTTCCTGCATTTTGTTCATCATTTGAACAAAAACCATGCCACTCCTATCACTGGGCTTGAGCCAATACCGAAAAAGGAACGTAGGAAAGAGGTAGCAGGGAAGCACGAGGGAGGCATACAGCTACAGCATACAGACTGTCCCAACCCGTGCGTTCATCGGCGACATGCCGAGGGCAGCACAGCCAGGCCGAGCTCGTGAAAACGGTCGCCGCCCGTTGTCTGCATGTGTCGCGCGGCGAAATATAATCATTAGGAGGCGATGTATGAGTCCTATGAACACCGCTACACAAATGGACCATGCTGCAGCACTGAACCCTTTGTCCCACACGTACCAATTGCTGCAGGATAGTTTATGGCATTGGTGTAGGCCCTGTTTTTGAAACAGCCGAATAAAAATACAGCAGGCCATTTTCGAACCTTCTGCCAATTATTCAAAAGCATTCCAGCAGTTCAGAACATTATAACAATTGTGAGCAAACAATGTTTGATTCATTTGTATGATCCTACAGCTAGGAGGGTGCTCGTTTCACTATTCAAACATCTGGAATATTTGCATACCCCTAGTATTTGTGGCAGCACATACTACTATCTACAGGCAGCAGAAGCACACAAAACAAAAATTAAGTATACCTGTCGCCACCTTGCACAGCGTCATATTAACAAAGGCTTTTTTTCCCTTGCGTCCGTGAAGGCTGAACGGCTCCTGTATCTTAACCCCCATGATGCCGGTCATAACATTGGCCCCCACATCCCGCAGCGACCTTCCGCCGAGGCGGACCAGGTTCCTCTGCTGAAAACATAAGAAATCCCTACCGGAAAACGCAGTGCCACTGGGACACAGTATGTCAGTGCCATACCTGATTATTGGACCGGTTTGGTGCTGCGTGACACTGCATACTGGCACTGTGTAACACTGCATACTGCTGCACTGTAAAACTGGTACTGTAAAACTGCACTGTAAAACTGCATACTGGTACACTGTGTAACACTGCATCCAGGCCGAGCGGCATATTGGTACGCTTCCAGCACACTCGATACTAGCATATTGGCACCGAGTATACGAAATTGCTGGCCAAATAATGGCATCCCTACTTAAACGAAACACGTGATGCCTTGTCCCCACACACTGCAACACACACCTTTACACAGTCTACACATCTTTATTTTCAGCCAAATGCTTCAGGCGACTGCCCACACGGGCCACTTCAGTGAATATATCCCTCAGGGTTTTTCGCCCATTGGCAACCCTCTTTGATGCCGGCACATCTGTTGCATGCTCATCCACGACGTTGGATTAAATCTAAAAAAAAAACATGATTTGTATAAGCAATAGATTAAAATCTGTTAGAATGCTTTAAACTCCAGGATTCACAAAATTACATTCTGTGCATCTGCACGACGATTTCTGTAAATGTACTTACTCATAATTGCCATAACTTTTGTTGGTTTTGCCAGTGCTTTTGCCGTGCTGCCTGCAAAATGCCGACAAGTCTGGCCAGTCAGGCTTCTTCCTTTAAGTTCACCGTGTGACCAGAAATACCTGGCCAGCTCGCGCCCCACCTTCGTTTTGTTCTTCGTGCTCATTATAAACTGGAGCGTTCCAGAATCAATAAATCTGACCCTAGGTGAACCTGCAGAAGCAAGAGCAGCATGAATATTTATATAAATATACATACTGCAAAAAGCAGTTATCCATACAATAAAATCTTTTCATATAGCACTGAAGTATTCATTCATGCTACTTTTTTAAAATGCTTGCTTTAATGTTAGTTCTTCAACCGGCTTAATGCTATTACTGCAGTGACCTCCAGCCAGCTTGATTTCAATGCAATGAACACAGCTTTTTAGTTTCTAGTGTGTAGTGAGATGGCTAACAAGAAATCAGACAACTGGGCATAAATGGATGCACGAGACAGCCAAGCAGAAAAGTTCGCTAGACACACTTTTTACAACTAGCTGATTCTTGGTTCTGAACACAGAGAGCTCCAATTTTCTTTGCAAATGTGCTCTGTCCATGTTCCTGCCTTAAATGTATGCAGGCTGTGCTGGCACCGTGGCATATTTTTACTGCGTTCTGGTTTAGACTACTATTTACTAAATTCTAACATGCACCTTTTTCCAGAAAAAATTGCCTAAAAATGACATGCAGGCTAGGGTACAGAAATGAAACTACAAGAGCAACACCCTACAGTCATAGGCATCACAAAATAGTGACTTGCTAGTTCTTGCACATTGATATCGCCTATCTAGCTTATCCTAGTCATTGATATCGATAGGTCTCATGAGCATTTTGAAGTGCCTTGCCAGCAAGGCACCGACCTGGACCTCAGTTCACTAATACCCCTGTCAAGCGCACAAGTTAAGTGCACTAAGAGGAGTGTGCTTCGGCATTCCGAGTGACACTTTAGGCTGCGTGGTGCTAAACGGGAAGTCAAAATGTACTCGTAATTTTAAAAAATTGTGACCCGAAGTGAGCAGAATTTTTGAAGAGGTCAACGAAAAAGAAAAAAACTTAAAAATTGGCTGTTTGACAAGACAGCGCAAACGAAATGACCGTAAATAGTTTCCAAAAGGAAAAGAAGAAAAGCCAAGACTATCCATAATTTTGACGACAAACAAGATGGCAGCATGCACAGGAGTTGCATCTATTCATGTTTGTTGTGTTACTTCACTTGTAGCTATAACGAAGAAATATTTTTTGGAAGAACAGTGCTATAGCAAGTAAAATGAACTTGAGTACTTTTTATGCACCATACACATTGTGCCTTCAAAGTTGCTGCTGTCGAGGTTACGCACTCAGCCTTCGAAGTGCGTTCCGTGAATGCACAGTAATGCCTCGTTGATGATTTGTAGCTAGCTGGCCTGCTCTGTATATTAATTGCAAGTGTAATAAATAGCATATGAGCATTCACACTTGGTCGTCCCTTCCCTTTGTTCCCTCGAGCACGAACCCCTCCACGGTTAGCGAGCAGGAACGCTGCATCCACGGAGTGGGAGTGCGGGGTGGCGGAAGGCTTTCCCCCCATATTTCCACAGCTTCCAGAAGTAGAACAGCTTGTCGAATTTATGCAACAACAGCGAGCTGACCACAGGCCTGTGACTACGGAAGTCTTGAAGATTATAGGTATACAGCTGGCAAGACAGAAAAGCCTAACGCGGATGGAATTCAAAGCTAGCAAGCATTTAACTGCAAACTTCGTGAGATGAATTTCGCTTCCAAAGTGAACAGGCATCTGCCAGAAAATGTGAATGAAGCTTTTCAGCTGCTTATTTCACCTTGGCATCAGAGCGGTAGCAATAAGGGTTGGGTGATTCAATTATAAATATTACTAATTTCTTTATCAAAGCATGACAATCTGCTGCATGTTACATTAAAAGGCATTGAACTTTTTTGCAGTAGAAAAATTAGGGTACTAACGATTGAGGGCATGTCAGAATCGAATGAATATGGTAGTTGCTATATTTTTAAAAATGAATTCTGGCCATGTTTTTAACATAAATATATGCAGGTAGTGCTGGTGCCGTGCCCTGAAGGGCAGTTTTTCTAGTTCCCCAGAGCATAAATCATTGCATTAAATGAGATAATCATAATTTACAATGCCATAAAACATGCATACATTAAAAAATTGTACTCTCGCAGAAGCAATAAAATAAGGAGCCTTCTAGCTTTTGTTATGGTCTTACATTTCTCCTGACGACCTGAAATAGCTCCAGATATCGGGTCTCCCCTTTTTTTTCAGGAGCCATATGGTCTGAAAGGAAAGGTTGGCAGTAAAGGGTGAATGCGAGATATTTTGTTAAGGTTCTGACTTCAGTAAGTGGTGCACCAGATATCTTTTGCACTGACAAGAATGTACAGTCGGAGACAAAGTCTGCAGACCACGTGTTCCTCAAACGAAGCCGATAGCTCTGCTATTGCCCGGTGGCTGGAGACCACCCTTGTGGTGATGAAAGTCAAAATTTTGTTCTTTCATCACCACAAGCGTGGCCTCCAGCTGCTGGCTAATAAAGTAAAAGCTCGTTAATTCGAAATCGAAGGGGACCGGAAAACTGTTAGAATTAAGCGAAGTTCGAATCATCGAATGGGCACTAGAATGAGCGGTTATAGCACCCCGCCGCGTAGGCAGAACCCGAAGCAGTCACATCTAGACTTGTTATCGCGAGCTAAGCGCTACTACACGTTTGTGTTGGGCATATTCTGAGAATTAAATTTATCCGGTCCTAATGGCAAATGAAATAAATAGATCGGCGAGTTATGGGCCAAAAACGTACTGGAATGCATTCGCGTGAGCTGCGAGCTTTAGTGCTGGAATATATGATGCTATTTATGCTCCAAAACATGTTTCTTTACAGGGAAGGGATGTCAAAATTAAATGTAATTGGCGAGCTGCATTTGCTTGCGTTTCTTCTGCCGAGACTTCACCAGCATCATCTGCAGCTTGCTCAAAGCTCCTGCACAACATCAGAGTTCTCATTAACAGAGAAGTGGCGTGCAGCAGTATTATACCGGCGTCAATCAAGGGCTCCAAAGTCTCCACGCTGTTGACCACGTATCTCGCGCTCACAGCACCAGCAAAAGCTGTCATCAACCGAACCTTTATACTACATAAATTACGCCATGTGATCGCAACCCAGCGACAGCAGCACAACGAATATCTGGAACACCTTTCGCCGAAGCATCAGCGGCACGGGCGAGGGCTCCGGCAACGAAAACCTGCTACAGCATGCACCGTAACACGGGCTCCGTGAGCCTCGTGCACTCAGCTTTTTTTTCTTTTGCACTGTTCTACACCTCTGGTAAATTTGGAGCGTGTTTTACTCGCTATCGGTCAACTTATATCCACGAGGAGCGGTGTCAGCCAGTGGCTCCTAGTTCAAGTTAACCATAGCGGATGCTGACTTGCTCGAATTATCCGGAGTTTTCCCCCATTGAAATCCAACGGGCTGTGCCTGGACCCGGGCGTCAGTTCAAATTAACTGCAAGTTTAAATTAACCGAGTTCAAATTAACGAGCTTTTACTGTATAATAGAACTAGTGGCTTCGTTTCAGGAACACGTGGTCCACAGACTTTTATCACTTCAGCTGCGGCTGTGTACTATCAGCAACGAATGAAACGCAAGCAAAAAAAACAGGTGGCAACACAAATGTATTAGCTCCCTGAGAGCAAATACAAGTGAGGTTAAGACTTTTAAACAAGAGTCTTGTGCCTTCGAAGTTATAATAACCTGAGCTAGTATTGAGCTTCCCCTAGCTAAGAGCTTTTATTTTGCTGTCCATGGCTCAACTGTTTTGTTCGTGTTTCATTTCTTGCTGATAGTACCTACACATGAACGACAGCAGGCGACAAACACTATAGCTTAAACGTGCACAAAAGAGCGTTCTGAAAACCTTTGATTTCTGAGTTTTCATGAATAAATAGTTTTATTGACAGACAACAAGGCCGCAAAATAAGCCCACGGAAATAAGAATACCTGGGGACTCTGCTTTCGCGAGACTGCTGCCACAGGGTGATGCACCCCACAGAAGTCAGTACAATTACAGACGAATAGGTATTACACAGAATTTTTAATGCTCCACATGATCATATATTTACTAGTAACGTCAGATCCTCCTTTCGACTGCCGAAACTGGAACCTTGCAAAACAATAAATTCAGTTCTGAAACTATTTACCGAACTCATGCAAACTGAGGACAGCCTGTAAATGTATGGTATATTGCAGAAAAAAAATTATATTCCTTGTTTGCAGTTGATTAGACTTACTGGCCCCATGATGCCTCTACAGAACAGTGTAACGGCTGGCTCCATGCACCGAGACTGCTGTGAGGTGCACAAAAACCTTCGGAGGAATTTTGAACGCGCCGCATCGAGAGTGGTGCGTTGGACAGCGGAGCGCTGCGCGTGCCAGTCCAGTGTTGCGCGTGTGAATGGTGCGAGCGAGGTGAGGGCGACAAAGAGCGTGGCGAGCATGAGGAGCATAGAGCTGACGTGTCAGAAAATTGAGGTGTTAAGACAGTGCAGCGGAGATCGTGTCATTCAAGCGTGGAGGTGGCAGCCGTCGGACGTTGGGCCCGTGCCACCATGACCTCCCTTGGATCACCGACGTAAGCCTACTGCGTTCTTTGCAAGTGTGGAGGTGGCATCCGATGGACTGAGGGTCCGTGCTGCCAAAAGGCACTCTTGGATAGCCTACTTGAAGCCTCCAGCGTTTCGTGACGCCGTAGACGAGACGTGGCTACGGTTTTTCTGCTGCTGCCCCACGTTGATGCTACATCACTGGCGGCAAAGGTTGTGCGACACACAAGCATTTCTGGCCATTTTTCAATGCTGCTTTGGTCATGCAGCTTGCAAAAGACACTTCCCTAAGCTGTAAACGTCAAGGGTATTAGTGAAGTCTCTTTAAATATTACAATGCAACAAAATACGCATACAACAGACAGCCACATGCTGTTTAGAAGCCAAATTTTGCCTTAATCTTATCCCCATATGCATGCATGCTTCCTCGAGAGACGGAGGTTGGAGGAGCTCCTCATTAGAGGAAGCACCTAGTGACGTTCTTGAATCCTAACCGTCCGTCGAGTGGAGGAGCGGCCACTTCCTCGACTCCATACAGCGGAGGTAGAGCATCGAGTCATGGCACATTCGTGAATTTTGCAGTACATGTCTTTGCAGTACATACGCACCACTTTGTTAGTAGCATATTTACAATGCCTTATGAACTGCTGCAAGCTGTAAACAATCATCTCACTCAAGATAACAATCAAAAGAATTACAGCAAACCAGAGACACCTTGTTGCCTTGCTGCCCTTATGAAAGGTAATAAAAGTACACTTGCCTGTTTGTGACCTTTCTGCCAACACCATATAATTTTGTGGCCTGGCATCTACAAAGAGTAATGTATTGCATAAGCAAAAAAAAACTGCAAAGCCAGCTTTGAGTGAAGGCTATCATAGCAAAAACATTCCTCAGTTTTATTTTTTTCAGAAATTTCAACAAATTTCTCATCTATCCATTTCATTGTAGGCAGCGTGAAATAAAACAAAAGCCCTATGAGCCATTTACTGTCAGTGGCTACACCGAAAAAAATACAGTAAAATGACAAATTAAACACTAAAAAACTCCAAAGCAAGCCCCGCTACTGAGTGCACTGCCATCTAGGCAGTGCCTTTTTTTCGCTGTATGAGGTGCACCCTTGCAATGGTTCACTACCGTGCTGCCTTACCTGGGCTTGCAGCACAAATTTTGTCATGCAAGTCCCATGTGGATTGGCCTTTATCTAAGCTCTTTCCAATACAAACCTCAGAATGACTCGTGTACCTCATAAACATCCACAGAAGGACTGTGCCAACATGCCTCGCACTTCATCTGATTATCATTTTCTTGCATCTCATGAACACTATGGGCAGAGTGCAAGTGTATATTGAAAGCAAAAAATGAGTGCAACATTCAAGCAGCAAATGTTTCAAAATCAAGCTAATGAGAAAAAAAACGTGCCTGTGAAGGATGCTTCTGGGACGAGGAGCTCTGCTACGATTTCGCTTTGTGTAGCTTGCCCTATTGGCCCGCAAACTATTTCTGCACAGATAAGAAATTGCATGATGCCCAAAAACAAGTCAATGAAAACTAATCACATGCTCTTTGCATTTACCAATCATGGGAAATATAATCCTTTCACTTAACATACTCAGTTAAACCACTCGGCTTATTTTGTTTTTTATTTAAGTGATAATTATATACAGGGATATTAGTTAAGCAAAGTGTCAATACTACCATAAGCATGACTGGTGCCTGCATAGTCTGTTCCTTTTTCTGTTTAGAGGAAGCTATGTCAAGAAGCACCTGCAACTGGTCATGATTATTATTAAAATGAACAGCTTATTGATAGTGCATATCTAAACGTGTACGGATATCAGTACCATTGCACAGTGCTTTTCCACATGGCCGCTAAAGTCGAATTGCAGCACTGCCCCATAGTCGGATGCAACTTGAATGAATACGGCGGCAAATGCCTCTCAAAGAAGCCCGTCCAGCCAATAACGTCATGGAAGCTGTAGTGTACAGCTGAAACACGCCCAGCCTTTCCGCACAGCGGATATATAGTCCCTGCTTGCAGTTATTAGTTTCCCTTAAAAGATAGGCTGTCAGTATTCCTTATTCAATGCATATTCCTAACGCAACTGCCACCCTTAAACGTCGAAAGTCTAGAAAAAAAAACAGTTTTCTTGATTAAAAAAGTTTGCTTCACACATCGTATCAGGAAGCTTCAATAGATGATTCCAGCTGCTCCATCGACGAAACAAAGCTACCGCAGGAACAGCAACGCCCCAGACTGCCGTGCAGCCGAACTATCTGGTGGAATGACACAGCTGTCAACACTCTACCCCTGTAGCCTTCCTTTCACTGCCAAAAAAAGCTGTCGCCAAGTGTAAAAGGCCTCCTCTGAAAGGCATCCGCCACTGCATTCTTGAGTTGTATCTGACTGGAGGGAAATACTTCAATTTTGCACTGCAGTCTGAAAATAAATATTTTTGCAGTGCTTATAAAGGAGGAGTGACGAGAAGAGAGCCAACATAAACTAGGTGCAATTGAGATAGGTCATCAACTAGCCGAATTGTATATGCGACCTTGTGAAGGTGGAATCAAGGCAGAGGTGCCCAATAGGTGCTCGTTAAGACAATCTGCACTTCTCCCCTTGAAATAATAGTGAAGAAAGAAGGAAAATAACATAACAGCTCAATAAATATTCAACCATGCAGAAATAGTGAGTTCTGAATATATCCATCAAATTACCGCAAGCTATGAACAAAGTTTTGTTCACAGCTAAACAAACTCAGGCAGAAACTAGTAAGAAAGCTATGGCCCTGGTGATAGATCCACCATATGCCTGCAAGAGTTCATGAAAAACAACGCCTTGTTGAAAAATAACATCTCGTATACAATTTGCTTAAAAGGCAGCTCACATGCCAGAAAAATGGAAAATATTTATAAAATCTTGACACTAGCCAATTTTATCAAGCAGAGCATCGCAGAGCCTCTTGCTACGTGTCCTTTCTTCCTCAAGCTCCTTTTCCACCTTTTCAAGCCTCTTGCTGCTACGTGCCCTTTCTTCCCTTCGTGAATCTTTTTTTCCAGCTCTTCAGTCCGGTCCAGATAATCCTTTACTTCGGATTGCTGGAGCTGTCCATGATCTTTGCCTCCTGCTTCCACCTCCTTTTCCACTGCATAATCCCTCGGGTCCTCGTTCTCACACATGCCAGAGACAAGCTCCAAGCCACCTTGCTCCTCAAGCTGCAAACAATGTGTTAGGATACATGTCACCTGCGGCAAGGTACAGTTACCTTAGCAATAAACAATGTGGTGCTGCTTTTCAAGCAGAGAGGTGCCGCGGTACCAGTGGCACCTGAAGCACGAATTTCTTTCATATTGCTGCTTATTTCACAGTCGCGACTAGTCTTGTTAAGAATTAATAGCATATAAGAGAGACAGGAAGCATACAAGAACAACGCTACAGTTAAGTTTAGTTGGCTGGTGTCGTTTGAGGGGCTTAATGTAGGAAATTTGCAGACTTGTTATGAAAGATGCTATAGTGGAGGGCACCACATTAATTTAGGGCACAAGGGGTTCTAAACAAGCGCTGACATTGCACACAGCAGCATAGGGATTTTTGTTTCGCCTTTACTGAAATGCAGCTACTGCAGCCGGGACTTGATCTCACGTCCTTAGGCTCAGCAGTAAAATGCCTTTTAACGAGGGACATGGGATTGAAAAATTCAAATTTTTTCCCCAACACTCCTAATTGAAACTCTTGACATGAAATACGAAAAAAGGAGTGATCATTTGAAGAGCGGTTTATTGTAGAGCTGAAAGGGCTGGCGGCGTAACCGTTGCACAAACTGACCCAGCAGCAGCGGCACCAGAACAGACTTCCAGAGCGAGCTCCAGCTCTCCAACGCGCGCGGCAGCCGGTCGCCGAGGCCGGCCGAACCTCTTCATTGTCGTCGATGGTGGCGCACTTGCGTCTTCTTCATTGCAACTGCCCCGGCGACAAGAGGGAGCCATCCTGGCGACTTAGGGCGAAGAGATAACAAGGGGGTCATAGTATGGCTTTAGCCGGCTGACATGAACAATTTCGCGGCCCCGACAGCGATGATCTGAAGAGGGGGTCACTGGCTCGACGGTATAGTTCATAGGTGACGTGCGCTCCAAGGCACGGTATGGGCCGAGGTAGTTAACTGCAAACTTAGAGGTAGCCGGCACAGACAACCAGACGAGCGAGTCAGTGGGAAAGTCATGGGCGGACTGGCCGTGGTCACTCGCATATGTGCGGAGGCCTTGAGTGGTACTCGTCAACGAGCGAGCCAGCTGGCGGCACTGCTCGACATGACGGGCAACGTCGGAGAGAAAAGTGCATTCCGAGCTGTCGGGGTGTTATTGAAGGATGGTATCCAGGAGACAAGAAGGTTCACGGCCATATAAAAAAAAACGGAGAAAAACCGGTTGTGGCTTGAGAGGCAGTATTGTAAGCATAAGCGACGAACGGAAGCACTTGATCCCAATTGGAGGCGTCGGAGGAAATGTACATGGCAAGCATGTCTCCTAGAGTGCGGTTGAAGCGTTCAGTGAGGCCGTTCGTTTGCGGATGGTAGGCAGTGGTCTTGCGATCAACGGTGTGGCACGCATCCAGTAGCTCGTGAACGACGTCAGATAAGAAAACACGGCCGCGGTCGCTGAGAAGCTCCCGAGGGGTGCCGAGACGCAGGATGAAATGATGGAGGAGGAAGGATGCGACGTCGCGAGCACTAGCAGAGGGCAGGGCTCCTGTCTCCGCATACCTAGTTAGGTGGTCCACGGCAACTATAATCCAACGATTCCCGGTAGGCGTGGACGGCAGGGGATGCCCACGCGATCGAAGGGGCGAACTGGACAAGGCAATGGCTGTAACGGGCCGGGGTAGGGGCGAGGAGTGGACTTGGGCTGCTGACAGGCAATGCAGGCGCGTATATAACGGCGAACAAAATTGTACATTCCACCCCAATAGTATCGCTGGCGCAGACGTTCGTAGGTTTTCAGCAGTCCTGCATGAGCGCTTTGTGGGTCGGAATGGTGATGCGCACAAACTTCAGAGCGTCCAGCTGGCGAGGAATAACCAAGAGCCATTTGCGGCCCTCCGGGTGATAGTTGTAGCGATATAGTAGAGTCGCGAATCGAGAAATTAGAAGCTTGACGATGAAGGGCCCGAGGTAACGAAGCCGTAGTCGGCGCACTGAGGGCATCTACGAGCGAAGAAATCCATGGATCTCGACGCTGTTCCATGGGGAGGTCTGTGGCAGTGAGCGCGGCCAGCGCCGAGGCGGACAAGGACGAAGAAGGCGTAGGAGATTCTTTGTTTATTCTACTACACCTTGGCCAATCCCCCCGCGTGGGTATGTGCCATATACCTGGGGTGAAGAAGAAGATGGCAGAGGTGAGCGTGATAAGGCGTCAGCGTCGGAATGTTTGCGGCCCGACCGATATACGACGTTAATGTCGTATTCCTGAAGACGAAGGTCCCAGCGGCCGAGGCGTCCAGAAGGGTCTTTGAGAGTAACCAACGAGCAGATGGCATGGTGGTCAGTAACGACCTCGATGGGGCGGCCATAAACTTAAGAACGAAATTTTGTGAGTGCCCAGGCTATGGCGAGGCACTCCTTTTCCGTAACGGTGTAATTAGATTCGGCTTTCATGAGCGTACGACTGGCGTAAGCAACAACGTATTCGGAAAACCCGGCCTTACGCTGTGCAAGGACGGCTCCGAGGCCTAGCCGCTGGCGCGGTGTGCAACTCGGTTGGCGCACTGGGGTCGTAATAGCGCAGGATCGGTGGTGAAGTCAGAAGACGACGGAGGGTAGCGAAAGCAGCATCGCAGGTTGAGGTCCAAGCAGACAGATCGGCGGGCCCATTCAGGAGCTTCGTAAGCGGGGCGATGATAGACGCGAAGTTGCGCACAAAGCGGCGAAAATATGAGCATAGGCCCACGAAGCTTCAGAGCTCCTTAACAGTAGTCGGTTTGGGAAAGTTTGTGACAGCACGAAGCTTCTCCGGATCGGGGAGGATGCCATCTTTGGAGCCGACATGGCCGAGTATGGTCAGTTGGGCACCAAATCGACATTTCTTGAGGTTGAGTTGGAGACCAGCATGGGCAAGACAGCGCAGTATCTTGTGGAATCGTGTGAGATGTGTCGGAAAATCAGGCGAAAAAACGACATCGTCTAAATAGCATAAGCAAATGTGCCACTTGAGGCCACGCAAGATGTCCATTATGCGCTCAAACGTTGCGGGAGCGTTAGAGAGGCCGAGCGGCATCACGTTGAATTCATAGAGGCAGTCAGGGGTGACAAAAGCTGTTTTCGGGCGGTCAGATTCAGCCATGGGGACTTGCCAATAGCCGAAACGGAGATACAGGGAGGAGAGCTCGGCTCCTTGCAAACAGTCGAGGGCGTCATCAATACGGGGTACTGGGTAAAGGTCTTTGCGCGTAATTTTGTTTAGGCGACGATAATCAACACAGAACCGAATCGAACCATCCTTTTTGACGAGCACGACGGGCGACGACCACGGGCTAGAAGAGGACTGGATAACGCCGCTGTGCAGCATGTCGTCAACCTGTTCAGCGATGACGCTGCGCTGTGGAGGCGACACACGGTAGAGGCGCTGGTGGAGAGGGGCAGGGGGGCCTGTATCAATGTGGTGAACGACGGTGGTCGCGCGGCCCAAAGAAGTCTGGTGATCGAAGGAAGAGCGGAACTTGTGATGCAGGGCAAGGAGCTTCTCGCGGTGAGCTGGGTCGAGGTCGCTGGCCACTGATCGGTGAAACATTTCCAGGGAGAGTGGGTCGGAGACTGCACTAAGTGGTGTGAGGGCGGCGACGGAGGTTCCACCGTAGAGTTTCATCGTAGAAGGGCATGAGCAGGTCAAGCTGTTCAATGTGTCCAAGACATTCTCCATGGAGCAAGGTGAACTGATAGGGCGAGGGATTCGAGACGACGAGTTCGGTTGCACCGTGGCGTATGTCGAGGACGGCGAATGGAAGAGGTAGGTGCCGCCGAGAAGCGAGGACGGGCGAAGGCGCGAAGAGTACACTCTCGCTGGACCCAGAGGTGGCGGACACGGAAACGAGCGCGGCAATGGCGGGGAGAACATCGGTATCAGCGGCAACAAGTTTGGTACCAGAGCAAGACAGAGGGTCGTCGGCGAGCGTATCAGGGAGCACGGAGAATGCCACTTGAGCACGGGCACAGTCTATGATGGCGGGATAGAAAATCCCAGCCAACGATGAGGTCATGGGAGCAAGAACTGAGAACTAAGAATTCGACGACATACAAAACGTCCGCGATGAGGACGCGTGCTGTGCGAGCAGCGGAATGATGAACAGACTCGGCGCTAGCGGTGCAAAGAGATAGTCCCGAAGGTGTAGTGGTGATTTTACGCAGCGAACGACAGAAGTTTTCGGATATAACGGAAACGGTAGTACCTGTGTCCACAAGCGCAAGTGTTCGAACGCCGTCAACTAACACATTTAAAAAGTTCGGTGGGGAAAGGGGAGGCCTTATGCTGATCGAAGTGTGCGCAGTTCGTGCCCCAGGAACTGCGGCTCCTAGTTTTTCGGTTCCGCGGGGACGCTGCGACGCCGCATGGGTGACAATGAGCGACGGCGATGGGAGGGTGAGCGGTGCGAAGCGAATGGCTGGCGGCCGGGAGCAGGGTCAGAAGGGGGCGCTGATGGTGGTGGTCCTGAAGGTGGGCGAAAGCTGCGGTAGGACTGGGTGTAGGCCGGCAGATGTGGCACAGGGGCAGGCAGAGAACGGCGACAGAGGCGCGCGACATGGCCCGGTGGACCACAAGCGTAGCAAATCGGCCGGTTATCAGCCGTGCGCCAAGGGTTGTGAGCAGCCGGCGCTGGGCGGTGTCGGGGGAGCAACAGGCGGAGGCACTGGTGCGGAAACGTAGGCCAAGGCCTGCGGCTGCGATGGGCGCGCGACGACTTCGGCATATGTGAGAGGCCCAGGCATGGGGGCAGGAGGCATCGCAACGGGTGCACCATGGCCAAAAGGTGAAGCAACGGGAGCGGGCTGCATCTCGAGAAGGTTGACTTGAGGGGCTACGGGAACCGGCTTCCGACGAGCTGGAAGTGCATCGGCTACCTCCTGGGTGTGCCGCAACTCTGGAGTCAGGACCGGGGGCGAAGAGTATGTGCCCGAGAGGAGCGAAAGCTGCCGGTCCACCTCCTCGCGTACGAAGTCTGATTTGACCCAAGAGGTCACTGTTGACGGCCAGGCCGGATATGGACTCGCCAGGCACGACGGATGAGCGTCGAGCGCCAAGGCGTAGCTTGCGCAACTCATCATAGCTCTGGCAGAGGTTGTACACGGAAGCGACGGTAGTTGGACTTTTCGCCACCAGCATGTGGAAAGCGTCGTCGTCAATTCCCTTCATAATATGCTTGATCTTGTCGGCCTCAGGACGGCCGCACATCGGCCTTTTCCTATGCAGGCAGGGAAAACTCGGAGTTGGACAAGCCTTTCCAGCTTCACGATCTGCGGGCCAGTCTGGCCATAATGAAGAGGGGCACCGCGCCGGGCCGGGACAAGGTTACCGTAAAACTTTTGGCGAACCTTCCTGATTCAGCGTACCAGTGCCTTCTAGAATACATTAATGCGATCTGGACGGGGGAAACCCCACTCCCCATTGTCTGGAAGACGGCCCTTGTCACCTTCATCCCGAAGGCCGGGAAACCAATCGACACGGACAACCTCCGCCCCATCTCTCACCTCGTGTGTGGGCAAATTGATGGAGACGATGGTACGGGATCGGCTGTCCGAATACCTCGAACAACACAACACCTTCGCGGACACCATGTTTGGATTTCGCCCACACAGATCCGCACAGGATGTCCTGCTCCAACTCGACCGCGAAATCTTGAACCCCATCACATACCCCCAAAACGACAAAATTGTCCTCGCGCTCGACCTGAAAGGAGCGTTCGACAATGTAACTCACGAGGTCATACTCACACACTTGAGTCAAACTCACTGCGGCATCAATACCTTCAATTACGTGAAGCAATTTCTCACGGACAGACTATCATACATCAAAATACAGGACCAAGAGCATGGACCTTTCCTGCTCGGCACGAGGGGGACTCCACAAGGCGCGGTGCTGTCCCCTCTGCTATTCAACATAGCCATGATGCGCCTACCTGCCCTGCTGGGTGCCGTCGAAGGGGTCCAGCACGCGCTGTACGCCGACGACATCACCCTCTGGGCTACGCAAGGGTGCCTAGGGGACATGGAGACCAGCCTGCAAACGGCCGCCAGCATAGTGGACGGCTATGCCCGGGACTGTGGTCTGCAATGCTCCCCGCAGAAATCGGAATTCGTGCATCTGCGCCCCTCGCGCACATGCTCGACACAAATCAATCTCTCCCTGCAAAGCAGCCCCATTAACGAATCCAAGGAAATCAGAGTGCTCGGACTCTTCATACACAACCAGCGACGTTGCGACACAACACTCGCCAAGCTCCGGTAGGTGGGGGACCAGGTGGGCCGCATGGTCCGCCGGGTTTCCAACAAGCGCGGTGGGTTACGATGCAAAGACGCCTTACGGCTGGCGAACGCATTCGTGACCAGTCGAATCTTGTATTCGACTCCCTACCTCCACCTGCGGAAACAGGAAGAGGATGCTCTCGAGGTCATTTTCCGCAAAATCATGAAACGCGCGCTGGACCTCCCGGTCTCTACCTCTACCAGCCACCTCATGGGACTGGGGATGGTGAACACTTTCAGGGAGCTTCGGGAGGCCCAGCTCACCAACCAATACACTCGTCTCACAAAGACAGGGTCGGGTCGCCGCCTTCTAGCCCGACTTCACATCCAGCACACCCAATTCACAGAGGAGAGATGCCGCCTTCCCGTACTCTGGATACGCGCCCTCCACGTGCGGCCTCTCCCCACCAACATGTCCAAAGAGGACCATAATGGCAGGCGCCAGGCGCGGGCGGAAGCCTTGGACCGCCATTTTGGGAATAAACCAGGAGTCTTCTACGTGGACGCCTCCGGCCCGGACCCCAAGGGATGGTACACGGCCGCGGTCGTCCACGAGGGCAAAACAGTAGACGCCCTTACTTTCAAGGCCCAGTCAGCAATTCACGCAGAAGAGGTCGCCATCGCCCTGGCAGCCTCCGACTCCTCCTCCAAATACATAATCACCGACTCGCGAGGGGCTTGTCGAAACGTCGAGCAGGGGTGGGCTACTCCCCTGGCTTATCGCATCTATCAAAATTGTAGCCGAGACTCCGATCCTGCACACCGATCTATTATTTGGGCTCCAGGTCACCAAGGCCTCCACGGAAACGAAGCAGCCGACGCCGCCGCCCGCGCGCTCTCTCTCCGGGCGTTTCCCTCGGGACCCGACGATGACCAGGACTCCGATTTCAATCCGGTTTACACTTTTAAGGAAATATGCGATTACTACAAATCCACCCACCAAACTCTTCCCACTCCTTGCAAAGGGCTGGGGAAGGCCAACGAGCGGGTGCTCCTGCGCCTGCTCACTAACACGATGCTGTGCCCGGCAACTCTAAAGCATTTCAATCCTCAATTCGACGGGCGGTGCTCTCACTGTGGGGAGGTGTCGGACACCTACCACATGGTGTGGGCCTGCCAGCAGAACCCATCCCTACCGCCTATCCCAAACCCCACCCGAGAGGACTGGGAGGCGACCCTGTCCGGCTGCTGCACCCTCCAGGCCCAAAGGGCCTTAACGCAGCGTGCCCGGGCTGCGGCAACCGCCAATGGGGTGCCTGACTAGGCATCCCCACCTAGTGGTTGTAAGGGCGTGACCCTTCAGGTCACGGACCCCAACACCTCTCTCTGTAATTAATAAATGTTTTTACCACCACCACCAGGCATAGACGGGTCGACACGTTCGCAGAGATCGACCACATCTTCGATATAGGCGGTGAAGCTCTCACCCGCAGTCTGAGCCCGAACGCGCAAACATTTCTCAGCGTGTAGTTAACGTACTGCGGGACGGCCAAAAACTTCTGCAAACGTCGTCTTGAAATTAGCCCAGGTTGGAATATCACCCTCATAGTTCCGAAACCAGAGGTTGGCGACGTCACTGAGATAAAATATGACATTGTTGAGTTTCATGCGGTCGTCCCAGTTATTATGGCGGCTCACCCGTTCGCACGAGACCAGCCAGTCTTCAACATCTTGATCGCAGTGTCCGTTGAAAACGACGGGGTCTCGCTGCCGGACGGCACCGGAGCAGATGACGGGGGAGCCCACCTGCACGGCTTGGTGGTTGGCTTCGGGCTGAGCGGGCATAACGGAGGTCGGTGGCGTGCGGTTGCGGAGGTTCATGTCGGTATGAGGGCGGGGAACCAAACCTCCACCAAGTGAAGAGTGGTCTATTGTACAGCTGAAAGGGCTGGCGGCGTAACCGTTGCACAAACTGACCCAGCAGCAACGCGCGGCAGCCGGTCGTTGTTGTTGCCTCAAATACGATGGCACATACCCACGGTAGGGGATTGGCCAGGGTTTGGTGCAGATTCAAACAGGGAAAATCTCATCCAGGTTTATCTCAAGCGGCTCATAAATTGAGAGGACTCTGAGTGAAAAAGAAAATCACGAATTTTGAGAGAGCTTGAGGAAATCGTAATGGAAATCAAGGAGACAAAGCGGTGCCGGTCGCCGAGGCCGGCCGAACCTCTTCATCGTCGTCGATGGTGGCGCACTGTCGTCTACTTCATTGCACATTGTTTAAAAATGAAATGCAGTGTAGCCCAGCCTGAGGAATCTGCCAAAATCTTTTTTGAAGGCACTGCACTGATGTTTTCACGGCACTGAAAAAAATAAAGAAGGAGGGGGCTGGTTGTGATGTCTACAATTCATTTCTTGAACTTTTCCAGCTCACAGATGCTCCCCGTTAAGTGGGATCAGCCTTTCAGTACTTAGGACAAAGTGATCTATCTGTACTCTTAATCTGGGAACTTTGAAGTGCAATGTTTACTTCTGTGCAAATTTATCTTTGTATAATTAAGTGGCTCCACAACAATGCAATGTCAGAAGGGGCCCTCAGGGTATGTAAATAAATGATCCTGTAACTTCTCTACAGGCAAACTTCAGTTTATACTTAGTGCCTTCGTAAGGTAGCAATGAATACCGCAATTTACAAGAGCGATTTCAGTTCATCTATTGCGCTCAACTGCAACCAATTTTTGAGAACTAAAAACCAAGAAGGAACTGGCAATGGCACAATATCGGCTGCACTTGCACATGTCGACAGTACTGGTTTACAATGCAAGCACCAGCCATATTTGAGAAAACCCTAGTCTGGCTGCTTTGCTGTTTACCGTTGTGACGGAGCTTGATGTCGTATGTGGTTCAATTTATTTTAAGCAGTATGACAAAAAAAATGTGCACGGGCTTGTCCTTTGTAGCTCGAAAAGCTCACGAGACCAACTCTGCGATTTTACCAACTGAAAAGTGAAATTTGTGATAGCATCGATCCTTACAAACTGTGCATCAGCAAGAATGCTACGCTGAATGTTGACTGCTGCTCATCGCGATGCACTTATATGGCTAAGTTACTTCATTTTCTCGAGAAATCACTTTGCAGATGACAAGTCTGTACACTGCATAAGGGGTGGCAAGCCAAGGCCAATATAGCCAGGTTTTGAAAATGGCTTAGACAATTCTGGCAGAGTGGGAGAACTCTAACATGGCCCACGATAGCCAGGTTTCGAAAATGGCTTAGCCAATTCTGGCAAACAGTGGAAGAACTCTGGCTAACATGGCCCATGCTAGCCAGGTTTTGAAAATGGCTTAGCCAATTCTGGCAAAGAGTGGGGGAACTCTGGCTAACATGGCCCATGATAGCCATGACTTGATGATGGCACAGCCAATATCAGATGCTCATTGGCAACTCTGGGCCTACTTAGGGCCATGTTTTGCCAGTGGCTTTCTAATATTGGCCCGCTGTCATGTGTTACCTGGGCCCAGGCAGCACAACACCATTGGTCGAACGTTGGGCTATCATTGGCAAAAATTGGCACGAACATAGGTCCTACACTGGCATTTACGCTGAGCGCTACCATTTTGACACATTGGCCCTACTTTCATGCCAATTTAGGGCCAACTTACGGCCGATCAAGGGGCCAACGTAGGCCTGGCGTTCGTTCTGCGACATGGGCCAGTAAAGGTCTAAGATTAGCATCCCGCTTTCTAACGTCGGCATCCAGATTTTTAACATTTGCATCCAGCCTTCTAAAATTGGTATCCAGCCGTCGAACATTGGTATCCGGCTTTTGAAGAATGACATCCAGCTTTCTGCAACATGGGCCAGTAAAGGTCTCGGACTGGCATCCAACTTTCAAACATTGGTGCCCAGCTTTCGAATAATGGTATTTACCTTTCGAGCCATGACATCCAGTTTTTGAGAAATGGTACCCAGCTTTCGAACACCGGCACATGCAAACCCGGCTGCTGGTTACTGAGCAGCATTTTCGATTTAGTATTCGAGAGTAACCAGGCTGCATGGCTGGCTTCTTGCTTCGAGTGACAAATATGTGTAGGGTAATAACCCTAGGATGTCCTCACAATCCGACACTCGTCTTTAGGGAAGGGCTGCCCTATACAACGGAGATGCAAACCTTGCACCCCGGTTACTTTTCGCAAAAATGGTACTATTCCACGTACCAGTCCGCAGAAAGGTAAGCAAGAAAAGAGCCAACCAAAAGTATTAAAAAAGATCTTTATTCAAAGCAGCTGTGAGGCGCTTGAGGTGGTGTGTCTATAGGCATGGCTCGGGCAGGGGTCAGGATCTGGAGTGGGGTGCCGGGCTTGTGGTGGGGCCCTGGGGAGAACTTGTGGTGGGGTGCTGGGCAGAACTGGGGGTGGGGTACAATTATTTTCATGTTTGCTGCGTGCCGATGATTCAGGTTAGACAACACAGCTCGGCAATCTGCTGTAGCACGGCTAAGAGATCCATCAAGTGCTTAACGAAGCTGTCCTCCTGTGAACTGATCGGTCATATCTGAAGTAATCGTTGCACTCCTCTTGCAAAAGAACTTTTCCACTGCACTGAAATTCTTTGTCCAGCTCTTGCACGATGACCTCACAATGCGTCGAGCCTGCAAAGAGAGGCATGATGCCATGATGAACCTAAATATGGCCATCACAGGACAAAAAGAGAAATGATTAAATAACACTGAATTTTGTGAGCCACAGTCGGCGTGAAAACACTCGACACACATTTTACAGGATAATTTGTAACAACTAGCAGCGCATGAGGAGAGGAGCAAAGTCCTCGGGAAAGACTTTCCAAAAACAAGGGTCCATTGCATAGCTATGGGACGTCACTAGCAGACGACAGAACTTAGCTACACACAGTATGTACGGAGCCTCGTCTGCTAAGCTCTGTGTCGTCCCGTTACGCTGGCGTCGTCAACTCTGCTCTTTGTTGTGATGAACGTCGTCGCGCTCTAAGGCCAAGTTATACGATCAATGAGGGATAAATTTAAAAAAGAATAAGTAGAAACCTTCATTAGGCTGCCAACTTTGAAGTGACCATTTTACCGAAATATGTTTAGACCGAACCGGAGCGAGGGCGAGACCACACTCTGGTGAGGTGCCCCCGGTGTTCTGCTGGTTCACATTAGCGCGTCCAAAAGGTATATCGGTACTGATTTTTCGACGGAGTGTATCAAGTAATGTTTCGTACTGTAGCAAATTATGCCTGAATGGGCTATTATTCGGGATGCTTGGTGCAGTTGACTTCTAACAGCGCTTGTCACATGCGCTGCTGCATTCGTCTTTCTCGTCAGTCGTTTCTCTCGTGCTGTGTAGATGAAACGTGGCTGTGCTATAACGTTGGATTGAAAGCACGTCTGGAAGGTAAGTGACACACTAAAGCGATAAACATCACCTGCCATTGATGAGAAGCGACATCGTCCGCCAGAAAACCGAAACTGAAACAGCGGTAGCTGTATAACGAGTCGAGTGTCAGGATTTCCGCGCCATTGTCTTTTTTAAGATGACCTAGACTCATTGTCATTCCACTACTTGTCCTAATTACGCTCGGAAGACAAGAACCAGATCAGAAAATAGTGTTAAATGCACATACCCCTTTGCCGCGGCATGGTGAGACTTGCATGCCTTTTTTCTTCGGTTTCTCTGAAATTACAGAGTTCCCCAAACAATGCACACATTTCTCGCGTCGAGCTCGCTTATTACTTTGATATTACTGTAGACGTTACACGAACACAGCGCGAAAAACTGAGAACGCAAGGGCGAAAGACGCGACTGTTTGCATTGAAATACACAGTAGACACCAAACTTCCGGTGGCTTCACTTGCGCCCACTTCGGAAAGCGGGATTGTGGCATCCAGCCACCTAGTAGAGATCAGTGTGTAGCACTCGCGGTAATACAGGACGTACTATGTCCACCGCTATAGACAGGGTGGCGCTGGCGAACACTCTAAAGGTTTGGCGACACTACTCCTAAATACCTTCGAAAGCAGAAGATTAGAAAACCGTCGCTGTTGTACAGTTGGTCTGTCTGTATGTTGCTTCAAGGAAGAAAGAAAGTGCACAGGCCTGCTCACTGGCTCAAGACGAGCCACAATCGCTACCACGTGCAGATAGAATGAGAGTTGAAAGATGGGATAGAAAGACAGGATAGTAAAGACGCGCGCTAAAGAGAAGGCCGATCCCGGAGGTAGTGCAATACCGGGCCAACCGGTGGCGGGAGTGAAGCATCCTTCAAACTCTCCGCCACATTTATAAACATAAGTCGAACTTGGACCCGTAACAGATACCCTACGGGGTCCGGACAGTTGGTTGAGCACCGGAAGCGAAATTTGGAGCCCGTGGTTTCGAATCCTACTGGCGGCATGTGGTTGTTTTTCTTTTGGTTTTTAATAATTTATTTATTGTACTTATTTTATTTATTTATACATACTGCAGCCTTAATAAGGCTCCAGCTGGAGTGGGCAGGGAGAGAAAAAGCTCATATAGAAAAATACAATTGTGTAAAAAGAAATAAGATGAAAAATGTCACTAACAAGTGATCACCAACAAAAACTCTTCAATGGGTAGCGAGCGGATGTTTCCAGGCAGCGAATTTCAGAGCTCCGTGGCCAAGGCAAAGAAATTGTGTTTGAACGCCTCAGTGCGGCCAAAGAAAGAGGTAAGGTTCAGGCTATGGCAACTTCTAGTGATGGAAGGTTTGCTAGAGTTCAATGGAAGGTTTGCTAGAGTTCAAATAATTGCTTAGTGAATGAAGGCGCTGAGAATGAACCAGTGTGAGTAAAAACTTCGAACATTGTAATCGGCGACGAGATTATAGTGTTGTGAGACCTCAGGCTGCATATTATGAAGGAGAAAAATCTCGGCCGTAATTGGGAAAGATTAAGCCCACTGATTGCTTTTGACTGATTATATTTTTTTAATATCGCATTTCTTATGAGGACTCCGTATGATACAGCCGTAATCAAGGATGGGGCGGATAAGCGTTTTATGTGTAAGCAGTTTAGTATCCTTTGGCCCCTTGCGCAATATATGATGGAAATACCCGAGACTTTTAAAACCTCAGTTGCGTATGATATCAATATGTTTCGACCATGACATGGCTTGAGAAAATGACCGAGGTATTTAAATGTTGCTCTTTGTAAATCCTGACCGTGGAAACTGTACATGAAAAGTAAAGGACATGGGCGTCTAGAAAAGGACCTGGCAACTGTTTTAGTGAAATTAATGCTAATTGGCCATTCCTTACACCACCTACAAAATTTAGCAAATGAGTCGTTAAGCAATTCATGGTCAAGTGGTGCGTTAATGCTGTGATACAGGACGCTGTCATCAGCGTAAAGACGGAATTTTAGCCTGCAAACATTGTGGCAGATCATTAATATATAACAAGAAAAGAAGCGGGCCTAAAACAGAACCTTGTGGAATGACGGATGGAACACTAACCAGGGAGGAAATAGATGAATTGAAGTGTACCGACTGAGAACGCTGGGTTAGTGAGCTGGATATTCAACCAACCAGGGAAGGGCTAATTTAAAGAGTCAAGTTTTGGGGGGCCTTATGGGTATGGGATGATGTCGAAAGCATTGGAGAAGTAAAAAAAAATGCCGTTTAACTCTTTCAATAAGTACTCTAGTAACCTGCCTTTAAAGAAATTAACTTTAAAAAACATCCCTATGTTTCTTGGCTTCGGTGACTGTTAGGTTACGTCATTTATCTCACAACGGGTCTCTCTTTCCAATTCTCTTGTCTGCTTTACGGAGTAAACTTATGGCATTCTTATTGACTGCTTTACTGATTGATCGATTATGCCTTCGCTGAAAGGGGAGATGAGTGCACCTGCCATAAAGCCAGTAGTCCTAGGCTCCACTGCTGCGACCACGGCCGTCTCGCTGTTGGGCATTTTAGGCCCCTCGATGTGGAATGAATCAGCCGCTTCTCTCAGGTGCTGAGCGGGACGTGAAAAATGAAACAATTGACTTGCTTTGCCAAGCCATGAATTAAATGCTAAAGAAAGCGCAATGATGATATTAGTGTTTATTTTTACATGCTTAATCCGATTTCACTAGATCGTTATTTCAACATATTGTTACGAGGTGGCAAGCCAAGGAAAGCACGACATGATGACAGAATGAAGATATGATCTAATGGCTCAAGGGCCTAGCGCGAGCACTCCGTCCCGCGCCTCTGCACTCTTCTTCGTCTTCATAACATGACCCCGGTCCTCAGAGCGATCGTCCCGATCGATTGCTTGAATTACGAATGGTGAGGTGACGATGAGGATTATCAGGAAGGATAGGAGAAGATGAAAGGCTTGCCACCAAGATGAAGGAGATGATCTGGTGGACGGTTGCCCCCGGAGCTTCAGGTCCAGCGGTCGGTCACCCACAGCCGAAGGTCAAGGGTTGAGGGATCGCCGCAGAGCCTGGGCGGGGGTGCCGTCTTGGTTCGGGTCGTAGTCGGGTCATCGCACGTCAGGTTCTGGTCGTCGTGTCTTGTGTTCGGGGCTGGGGACGGGGCGGGGGAAAGCGGCTGGTCGGTTCTGGTCAGTTCGAGCTGGTGTTGAGCCGGGCGGCGGAGCCCAGGTCCCCTCGGCCGACGACGAAGGCAAGCAGAAGGCGGCGATGCTCCGGGGACTAGGATGACGATGAGTACCCAGCACCTCACACCAAATGTTACGTGGTGGCAAGCCAAGGAAAGCACGACATGACGACAGAATGAAGATATGATTTAATGGCTCAAGGGCCTAGCGCGAGCACTCCGTCCCGCGCCACTGCAATCTTCTTCGTCTTCATAACAATATTTCGTCTTGAGCCGGTGAAACCATTCTTGGAGACCAAAGTTTTGATATCAATAAAGGTCATTACAATCATTGCATAGCAGAAACTCTTTTCCGTGTAGCCTCTGCGGTACCTCAGTGGTTATGGTGCTCGGCTGCTCACCCGAAAGATGTGGGTTCGAGCACGCCACTACGGCGTCATTCAGAGGCTGTGTCGCTTTGCGACGTTCAACCCCATGAATCAAACCATCTTTTTGCTGTCTGTGCCGGTCAGAGACATGGTCCAGCAATAATCTCTTTTACTATAAGCACGTCGTTATTGTCACAGTTTAAGCCGAAGGCATAAGTATTGTAACATTCTCTGCTGTAATAATATTCTGTTCTATGCGAATCTGATTTTTTTTTTTCACTCGAATTGGTTCTATAACAGTTCGTGTACTTTCCGTCTTAAAAGCAGTACCCTCTATACCAGCCAGCGAATATTACCGTGTGTTAATACCAAGATCATGTATGTGTAAAGACTGAACCATGGTTTATGGGCTTAACGTCCCAAAGCGACTCAGAGTATGAGGGACGACGTAGTGGAGGGCTCCGAATAATTTCGACCACCTCGTGTTCTTTAATATGCACTTTCACCGCACAACGCGTGGCTATAGTATTTCTCCTCCATCAAAATGCGACCGCGTGGCCGGGACGGAACCCGTGTCTTTAATGTGAGCAGCTGAGTGCCATAACCACTGTGGCACCACGGCGGCTGAAATGAACGAAATAACATACATTATTGTGCAATAATAACTTTATGGTAAGCTTAATGAAGGCTTTGGCACGATAGCGCGCTAATAAGAGCAATTCCTGCAGAAAGCAGCCGCAGTAAAGAGTACGTGGCACATAAGTGAAAACAAGCACAACAAAAAGCGTACGAAGAATTCAAAAGCAAAGTTAATATGGCGATCTTCCACCCACGACTGCAAGAAGGCAGCACGGCGATGGCCATAGTCATACAAGCACTTGGCGGTTGTTAGAGAGAAAAACCGCGCCCAGCAAGGCAATATTTAACCATGGCTCTTAGATTTTTAAGCAAAGCGTTGATGTTGCCATGAGAGTACCAAGCATTGTGGTCTCGGCCGATCATGATCGCGATCCTTCAGGAGGTAGCAGGTCTCCACTCCTACGATTTTTGTAGCTATAGCTACATTACGGTAGCATTTCGAGCCTTCAGCGTGGCGGCGCCGCCATGCTGTCACGTGGTTGGTCACGTGGTGCGGAGCAGCTGCCGGCGGCGCGGCGCCGTGGTTAATCACGTGGTTCGTCACGTAGTTGGTAACATGACCAGCCACGTGGTGCGGAGCAGCTGCTTCTGCCGGCGAAACCGAGCTGCCACAGATGTGCGCATGCGCAGTGTAAAGTGAGACGAAAATGAAGAAGGAATGCCCAACGAAACGGAGCGGCGAAAAACTTTGCAATTCAACTGAGCAAGTTCCACTCGGCCACTTGTAGCCATCGCGTCACTCCAGATTTCAGCCGAGCGAAACCACCGCCAATATTTTTGATCAGGACTTGTCGAGCGTTCATGCGAAGTACTAAATACGGCATAGAGGGAAGGAATCGACTGTTAGGCGAGTTGGTGCATGACTCGAGGATTCGAAGCGCCTTGTCCATATTCCATCTTCGTTCCTCTTGTCCATTCTGGCGCCTTGTATCTTCGATAGAAGAAACGGTCAGGCCATGAGCCCGTGGTGGTGAAAGCCGAGTAAGAAAATTCGCGGCAGTACTTGTAAACAATTCAGTTATCCAGACCTATAAGTACAAGGATATTCGCCGGCCAGAACATTGCAATCAGCAATTAGCTGTAACGTATACTCCTAAACACACCAGTGAGTATAACGATAACTGAACATAGCGTGTTTGGGGAGGCTCAGTCCACTAGCCAACATTTCAACAAGGGAACTTCACTGAGACAAAGACCCCCATGTAGACATGTTGCCTAGCGGACAGAGGCTCTCATCCCGCCCTTTGTTAATTTGGTTTTGTTTTGTGTCAAGAATCCGAACTTCCTGCTTTGTCTGTAGCGTAGATACGTGAGAAGGTGAAATTATGGGTCGCAGAATGGCTCAATGTTCGTTGTGACTCTCTAGACGGTCGACGCATGCGTGTCTGACGAGCTGATATTCTGGCATCCTGTTGCGGGAACATCAATAGTAGGGTCATGAACTTCCGTTTGGGATGACCTTGAGTGTTTTTTTTACTAGTTTGTTGCAGGCTACCCACGACGTTTACGCTGTTTTAATGCGGAATATTTTCTAGTCGCATTGCGAGAAAAGCTGGCGGCGTGCATTAGTGTGCGCATTCGCAAATGGTACCGAAAATTCCACCAATGGCAAGAATAAAAAAAATGGTGGCGTCATCAATCGGCCGTATGACGCACACACCAAGCCAAGCTCTGCCATTTAATACAATCGTATAGACTTCGTTGGCTGACCTCCACGTGGGGCTAGTTTTTTGAGACAACATTCGCACCAAAACTTTGATGAAACCATTGTCGTACATCGTTCCGGGTGGTGTCATGGGACTTCTCGTTGCATATAGCTCATATGTGCCAGTCAAGTTGGAGTCTAACTTGCGATTCGAACCGACGATATATGCACCTCCAATTGTATGCCCCCTCAAACTCTTTACCTGTTGCGTTTATGCGCGGTAGAGGTGTCCACCGAGATGTTAGACAGTTACTGCGCCATTTATTTTCTCAAAAACCAATTTTCATATCAAAGTTGTGATGCAACCGTTCGTCGTACAGCACTTCAGGTGGCGTCATACGCGTGTGTGTATGTGTGTGGGTTGGTATCAGTGCACCAAGGGGCAGTAATGCTTTCGCTTTCCCACGCGTAAGCAGTCTTAAGGGTCCCTGCTGATTTTTTTGTTAGCTCATTTGTTCAGCCTATTATTTTTCCTGCACATAGCTTGGTTGTTACTACATTTTCCTTTGGTTCTTTTCATTTTCAGGTTGAGAAGACGACCCGAAGTGGTCTTCCGCACGAACCAAGTAAAATCAAAGGGTGCTTCAATTGTGCGTCCGCAGTGTCTTCTGATAAACATGATTAAACAACTGAAAGGCCCACCTTCTGCTTTTTTAGTCAATGCCGTAATGGGTCAACAATTTTCGCAGTCCCGCTGGAGTTACTTTTCAGTATTTTTGTTGCTCAGCTGTAGGAATAATAAATAAAACACAATAATTTATCGGGTACTGAAACTGCGATTATATTGTTTCATTATGCATGTTGTGCTCCCGAGTAGTGAACCGTAAACATTTTTGTTTTAATTTTGGATTCTTCATACAAGTTGGATGTATTCAACACGTGAATATCAAATACATCCCATTCGCGGCAAGTTGTCCAACGATGAAGGTAAAGAGCACATTCCTGCGCATTATGTAATTTCTTTCAATATGGTAAGCATTTCAGGTCTGCATGGTGCTTCTGTTCCTTACGAAAAATACTACAGAATAATTATCAATGAAATGAACCTGTCGTAAGCTGGGGACGTGTATTTGTAGCGGTGTGTCCCTTGTAGCGTTCTGGCGTTTCTTGTGATGTGGTTTTTATACTAGTTAGTCAGTGTAGCAGTCTGTCGCTTGTATTAGTATGCCGTTTTTAGAAGCGTGTAACCTCTTGTAATCTACGACTTACTGGTCGTACCGCGTCCAGTACTGTAATGCCCTGCATATTTTGGTGCATTTTGACTTATGCACTACATATAGGTTTCAGCGAAAAAGCGTGCAAAGTGCGGTCCGAAAACTGCCTCAGTGTCAAGGTTATGAATGCATATGGAAGGCACTACTTACTCTTTGCTGCTTTATTTCAAAGCTTTATGTTGCACTCTTGATGATTTAGTCTTGAGGCTTTTACCCATATGCCTCCGTCGCCTTCTGAACCTGTATAAGAGCACAAAATGCGCCAAAGTAAATTCAATATTAGAGTGCACAATCAAACTATTGCTGCTACACTGCTTATCACCACTAGTTGTGATGAGTTTCCAACATTTCACACAAAAAGAAGACCACTTTACCTGCTTCAGAAAGGACAACTATAATTTCTGTAAAGACAAAATACCTTTGTATGCTGCATGTGGCAAACCAAAAATAAAACTACGTGAATGTGTACCTGCAGGCACAGAATTACGCTCCTTGCACATGCCAGTGAAACGCACTTTAAAAATTGTCTTTTTGCTTCGAATACAAATGTTATTTCAAGCTATGTTGCATTTGTTGCTTTAGCACAAATCTTGCCTAATTACTGCCGCATATCCGCACACTTTTGCCTCAGGTAGCGGGCAGGCTGCTTACGCCATTTTGGGATGTCGGCGTCTGGGCAGCCTTTCTGCCTGAGAAAGTATGGGAAAGCAGCTCAGCAAAAAAAAAAAAAAAACGCACGTGTGAGTAAGGGTACACAATTAAACATCGATGCACTGATGTAAAGAAATCTTTGTCATATCAAAGTACACTCCAGCCCATTTGTAACCGCCGTAGATATAACGAACACTCGCTTAATACGAACGAGGGCGCTGCTGCCGTTAAAATAGGCTTACGATGACAATGCTTGTTAAATAAAATGAGCAACTACGGCCAGACCACTCGGTTATAGCGAATGATGAAAACTTGCAAACAGTCCCCCCGCAGACCAAACACGCGCTTCCAGCGAGCGTATGCAGAGTGCCTATCAGTCTTCATGAATCACTTCGGAGCAAGCTTGGCGACCCCCCCCCCCCCCCAATTTAAAAAAAAAAATCACTATTAAAACTGTACATAACTGTGAGCAAAACGCGCGAAAGGACTATATGGTCAACTATTACATGTGAGCGTGTCGGCTGAACAAATCGTGCGAAGTGAAGGATAAGCGCTAAGGGCGCGAGATAGGGACAATGTCGAAAGCGAAGCTAATAGACCGAGCGAGATTGATTGCATCTGAAACACATGCGCTTATTCTCGCTTGTTTCGCCTCACTGCGCTGTGATAAGGCGCTGACAAGCCGGTCTATGGTCAGGCCATACTCTTAAAGAATTGGCCGTGTGTACATACTATCAAGGGCAACGCAGCGAGCTATAGAAAGGAAAATGATAGGTGTAAATTTAAGACAGAGGCAGATAGCAGGGTGGGTCAAGGATCAAGCCAGATTTAATGACGTCTTAGTCGAAATCAATATGAATAAATGAACTTTCGCAGGGCATGTAATGCAAAGGCAAAATAACCGCTGGTAATTAAGGGTAACAGAGTGGATTCCAAGAAAAGGCATGCGTAGCACGGTGCGGCAGAAGGTTAGGTGGGTGATGAGATTAAGAAGTTTGCAGGCATAGGGTAGGCGCAGCTAGCAAAGGACAGGGCTAATTGGAGAGATATGTGAGAGGCCTTTGTCCTGCAGTGGGTGCAGCCAGGTTGATGATGATGATAAAAATATGCTATCAACTCCGCTTTCGTTTCACTTCGCATTTTGGTCGCAAAAAGGGAGGTCCACTTACTACAGACTTCGGTGTGAACATTTGCATTTTCTGCTAGTGTGAAGTCCCTTAAATACTGGCTAGACTACCTCTTATTAAGCCTAATTACGATAACTGCCAGCCTATCATAAATACAGGTTTTTTTTCATATTAGTAGTTAATCTAACATGAAAAATCTGATACCTACTTGTCCCTTGCCGGTGAACTGCGATAGGGGTATACAAGCCTCATCTATACTAACTACCTTGCTAAGCCCCATGACACCCACTTTAATGTCTCCATGAAAACTGAGCATCACTTATTGCAATAAGACTATAATGTTACAGCCCCTTGCTAGCTTATTGCACAAGTATGTTGTCGACTTTTCTCGCACTGTACCACAATGTCTACATTTACACAAGGGAGATGGGTACGTACCTTTGTGCAGACAGCAGAATTTCTTGGTCCTGTTCTTTTTACAGACTGTTGGTGTACTGTGTTGAAGAAAACAACAGGACCGTGTACTGGGTTGGGTACGCACAAAAATAGTGACCTTAAACCCACCTGAAAGACGCAAGCTTTGCTATATATGCAAAAAAAATAATTCGCTCATGCCTCCTAACATAATTCAAAATGTACTGGAAGTGGTGTCAACCAATCGGCTTTTAATATACTAGTCCCCACACCTGACAAGCTGCCGTATATTTATATATATGCTGTGAGAATATAACGGGCTTGGCTGCTGAACAAACTATACCGGGTGTTTCAAATTATTCATTACAGATTTTTATTTGATAAGCCATGAGAGATGCGTCACTGTGGTTTGTGCAGGTGGGCTCTACAGTAAAGCAAACATTATTTACCTAATTGAACTCGACAATAAAGGAATTATTTATTTATTTATTTAAATTACCCTCAGGGCCATGCGGATTTACAATGGGGAGTAGTTATGCAATGTAACAAAACATAGAAACATGAGCATAATATTACAGAAGGCTGCTAATTATACAATGTTATCTAATGCATTCTTGAAATAAACGGTGATCATTAATTAGTGCCAGTAGTGCGGTAAGGGGATTGCGGTCGTCGGATGTCCGGGGTAAAAACGATTGAAAGTAGGTTTTCGTTCTGCACAATGGTATTCCAACCTTGTGGGCGTGATCGATCCGTGGTGATACGCACTGCGGGGGTGAAATAAGTTCTTCGCGCAGGTAAGAATGGTGAAAAGGTTCATGAAAAAAGGCGAAGACGAAGTGGTCGACGACGGGACGCATGGGATGGCAGACCGAGACTAGCTTTCATGCTGGTTATGCTTGCAGTTCTGTTGTAGTTAGAGAGAATGAATCGAGCCGGTAGATTTTGGACCATCTCAAGTGAGAGTATTAAGTCCTGGTGATAAGGATCCCATATTGATGCTGTATATTCGAGTTTAGGTAAAATGAGGTTTTTTTACAGTGAAAGCTTCAGAGATGAAGGTGCTTCTCCGAAGTTACGGCGAAGATATCCAAGTTTTTTGTTGGCGCTGTTAACGACATGTGTAACATGAGCAGTCCAGGTAATGTTATTTGTAATCTGAACACTGACATATTTATAGGAGTGTACAGAGTACAGCGACAAGCTCTTAAGGTGACAAGAGGGCAAGTCATTAGTCACTATAGGCACACGCATGAATTTGCACTTAACATTAAAGATTAGCCAAGATTTACACCAGGTTGAGATGGAGTCGATGTCGGCTTGAAGCATTCGTATGTCGCCATCGCGTGTGATTTCGCTGAACATTACGCAGTCGTCGGCGAATAGGTGAACGTAGATGAAATGCAGGTGGTGTTGGGTTGTTAATGTAAGTAAGGGAAAGAAGCGGACCGAGCACAGAGTTTTTCGGAACACCGGAGTGAGCCACACTCGGGTCTGAGGTGAGGTCATTAATGGAAACGAACTGTTGACGGTTGATAAGAAAAGCTTCAAGCCAGGTTAGAATCTTTGGGTCCAGGTTAAGTTGCTGCAATTTGTTCAGTAGTAAGCTATGATATTCTTTATCAAGCGCTTTCGCGAAATCTATGAACACGCAGTCAGCTAGTGAATTACGATCATGAATAACATGCAACTTGTTAGCAATGGGTACAAGTTGGGATTTACACGAATATGATTTTCGGAATCCGTGTCGAAATTGTGAGAAGAGTTCGATTCTAGGAAGTTAGCTAGGTGAGAAAACAGGACGTGTTCAAGAAGTTTGTAAGGAATGCTACGGAGAGAAATTGGCTGGTAGTTTAGTGAAGAATGCTTGTTACCTGATTTGTGGAGTGGAATCATCTTCCTCGCCTTCCATGCGGCAAGCAGCGAACCCTGGTCAAGTGACTGCTGTCAGATTTTTCTTAGTGTGACGGAGGAATAAACATGTACTTTTTTGAAACTTGGCATTGATTATGTCGCAGCTTGGAACAGTGGATAATTTTACTGAGTTTATCAGTTTTTCAACACCATCAAGGTCTATTGTGAGGGGATACTTGGGCGTATAATGGAATGACACTGTGCTCGGAAGCGTAGGATCGGCGGTGTTAGAAAAACTGGAAGTGAAAACCTCGTTTAACACGGAAGCTTGCAGTTCAGGGGGAATGGTAGTTCCAGATTTGTCAACAAGAGAGATGCTATCGTTATCTGTCTGGTTGATTGGGCGCCAAAACTTTCGCGCATCAGTGCATAGCAAGGGAATGGTAGTTCTAGAATTGTCAACAAGAGATATGCTATCGCTATCAGTCTGTTTCATGGGGCGCCAAAACTTTTGCGCATCAGTGCATCCTGTTCTAGCGCTGTAATGTATTCACGTGAAGAGATTTTATAAGCATTCCATCGGTCCCCGTTAGAAGAATGTTTTACAAGTTTGTACATACGCTTTTGACTGTTAGACAACCGCTTGATATTAGTCTTGTACCAGTGAGCTGTGCTGTTAGAGGTAAGTACACGGGTTGGTATGTACTTATCTGTGTGGTGAACAAGTCCCAATTCGATTGAGCTCTGTGATCGATGAAGCCGTACAAGAATGTGTCCAGAAATACACGCAGCTAACTTTTTATGGCGGCAAAGTTGCCTTTATTGCAGTTATCAATTATTTTCGTTTTCTTGTCATTTTTCGGACGAGAAATGCAAATTCCAAAGGTTATGAGGGTATAGTCGCTCAGGAGTGGCAAGTAAGTAACGTTCGAAACAAAAGATTGCGTTGTAAGGACTACGTCAAGCACATTTGAAAGAAAATCTTGAATTCTTGTAGCTTCTTTTACAAGTTGTGTGAGACAGAAGACAGAGCATAAGTCGAGAAAGTCTTTAGCTAGTGTAGAGAAGGGATTAATGGTAATGGGGTCAGTATCCCATGTAATGTTTGGAATATATAAGTCGCCAAGTAGGAACATAGGCGATGAAGGGTGCCAAGATGTAACAAGATTAATTGCATCATGCAGTTCAATCGCGAAGTTAGAAGAGTCAGATGGAGGACGATAACAAACTCCAATCACATGTTCCTGGTTATTAAAAACGATGTTAGCCCAAATTAACTCTAAGTAACTGGGAACAATGCATGGTGACTAAGTCTTCATTAATGGCTACGAGAACACCACTTCCCTGTCTAGTAATGCGGTCACAACGATAAAAGGAAAACCTGCGGGCTGTCGGGAAGAGCTCCCAGTCGTTAACTTCAGCTCGAAGCCAGGTCTCACTTAACACTAATGTCGGCGTTAATAGTATCATTTGCAGAGGCTGGTTCATTACGCTTGTTAAGGATGCTACGTATGTTAGAAAACGATACCTGTATTCAAATGTTCCAATCAATCCTGGTCTGATGGGATGGCCGGATTGGGCTGGTCAGTTGCTCGTCGCGAGCAATGAATGATGATGGCACACTGGCCGGTGATCGAATATACGGCGGTTAGCGGTACGAAAAGCACTTCGGGTCTTCGTACGCTCGTCCGGCGACACTTTGCCGGTTGGGGCAGCAATTCGAACTCTTAAGACAAAACTTATTTAATAAAGAGGAGACCGAAATACAAGGCAGTGATGATAAAGCAGTTTAAAAGCAGCCGAAACAGACTCGGCGCGCTCCTCTGAAGTCTTTGTTTGCAGCGGGTTTTAACCCCTTCAATAATTGGGCGGAGCTTTACTAAACCAGCTCTGGCCCAATTTGAACCAATAGCAGTGCAATGGCACCGTACATGCAAGTGGGCGGAGCCCAGGGCTCACCAGAGCCTGACTCTCTGGACTCGCCTCCTGGAACGTGCAGGGCGAGCAGTTTCGCGTATGCAGCTCGCTGCACGTGCATTCCATCGAGGCACTCACACATCGGCTTTGCCGTCTCCGCTGACAACAAAAGAATTTCTTCAGCGCGAAAAGCCCCTGCGACTCTGCCAAAACAGTTCGGGGTTCTTCCCCCGCTTTCCCGCGGCTTTGGGTAGCGTCCGGAATGCGCGATGCACTGTCACTGTTCTACCCCTCGTGCAGCAGGGGATGAGTCGGCACCAGAGCCGAAAGGATTAGCGCGGGTAGCTGTAATCGAGGCACCCTACGCGCGGGCGTCGCGCCTCTCAGTGAACACCTACTTCCCACGGAGTTGACCGCTCCCAGAAAAAGAGGGGAGTGTGGGGGGGGGGGGGGGGGAGGCGAACGACCCATCGGCGCTTGTATATTTAACTGAAACTTCCCCTCCCCCTTTCCTAGCTTGCATCATGTGATGACGCTTTACCGCGGCAAGCATCTGTATTCTGTGGCGTGGCAGACTCGGCTGTGCTATCAGTGATGGCTATATTGTCATTCTGCGGCGCTCCGCCGAGGAAAGCATCCGTTTTCTATGGCATGGTAATCTCAACTATGCTATCAGTGGAGGCATTGTAGGCGTATAATTTCTCGTTCACTGTCATTTTGTTGTAGCGCAAATGAAGACTAGGGGAGCCTGGCAGACGTTTCGCGAATTAAACTAGCTTAGTTCTGGCAGCATGTGCGGCGAGGGAAAATCTTAGGACAGTGTTAAACGCTTATCTTTAAGTCTACTGCATGTCGAAAGTACACGTTATTTCAGTTTGAAGCTGTTGAACTGAACTGTGATAGGGCGACATTTTGAACCTAGATTGGTTTCCTGAAGACATAAGGCTACGGGCAACATTGACCCTAAAATATCTGTTATGTCACTGTAATTCCTTAACAGGCCTCTACAGTTCCACTGCACTAAATAATTAATAATAATAATTGGTTTTTTGGGGAAAGGAAATGGCGCAGTATCTGTCTCATATATCTTTGGACACCTGAACCGCGCCGTAAGGGAAGGGATAAAGGAGGGAGTGAAAGAAGAAAGGAAGAATAGGTGCCGTAGTGGAGGGCTCCGGCATAATTTCGACCACCTGGGGATCTTTAACGTGCACTGACATCGCACAGCACATGGGCGCCTTAGCGTTTTTCCTCCATAAAAACGCAGCCGCCGCGGTCGGGTTCGAACCCGGGAACTCCGGATCAGTAGTCGAGCGCCCTAACCACTGCACTAAAAAAGCCAAGTTTATTTTTTGGGGTGGGAACTTTATGAGGTGTGTGTGTGTGTGTGCGTGTACGTGCGTGCGTGCTTGTGTTCTATGTGGGTGTGCAGGCGCGCATATATGCATGCATTGCACGCCGTGGCAGGTACCAGTTCAGTTAGCAATGTTTGGTCGCGAGAGGTTGTAGCAGAGCAGTGGTGCATCGATTACCTGTGTACCACTGCGCCAGAAGTGGTACGAGGGCACTAAAAGATCTATGAACATAGAGTAGAAAATGACCAATTCCTCTTATATGGGTCTTAACCCATGGGTCTTAGCAGCTTCCATCCGTGATCAGTGTATCCGAACACCTAAACTGAAGGCAAAAAAAGAAGTGCTAGCGTGCCTAATTCGCTTTTGGCCCGACTACGCAAATCGATCGTCACTTTTTATTTTTTTTTAGCATGAAGAGCCACTAGTTATCTTTTTTAACTCAGCTCCTGTTAGAAGTCTTCTTATCATCCAACAGCCATTACGTTATCAATTTCAACGGCTGTATCGTTGCGAAACATTTAGATGGCTTTGAAAAAACTTTCTTCCTGGACTAGATAATATCTTTTCGGTAACTGCCGCCTCTGAGCCTTTTTACGCGATGCCGACAGAGACCTGTACTGCTTTGATTCTTATTGTTCTGTGTTCTCCCATAGAGTTGTTTAGCAGTGGGGAAGCAGCCTCTTTTGCATCACCCGGCGTCATGTACAGGCGTAGCAGGGTCTCGGATTTATGATTATAAACTGTGAATTAGTCTGGTTACAATCCGCCTTTTTCATATTCCTGTGCTGCTACCTCGCGTACAACGCTGGAAGCTCACTGGAAGGGTACTGTGCGCCCAACCCGGCCGGACTGAGTGCCGCTGCGGAGCACGTTTTGTTGGAATCTGTCAACGATGGCGTGTCCTGGGCAGCAACTGGCACCTGGAGGATTTCTAGGATTAACTGATGGCTGGGTGCGAAGTCCGAGGCAGGCTGCTGTGCCCACCGAAGAGCAAATTCTTCGGTATCTCCGATCATCCGGCATGCGATGCGAACGCCAGATGAGCAAAGGCCGCCGCTTCAGAGATGAAGGCAACATTCGGAACATAATGTTCAATGAAATATCCCCGATCAGTGAGGTTGGCGTTTTCCGCTGTATATGCCTGCCATCCATTAAATGGTGGATACTACATCGTGCACGCCGTAGCACTGAAAACAACTGGGGACAAGTTTTCACAAGCAATCGTGCTCAAGCGCTGCCGAATAGCTACACGAACTACAAAAGCTCAAGCGTACTCGCAACGTGGCAGCTATGCTAGAATTTCACTTTATTTTCCCACAGCACACCGCTGCATAGGGTAAACAAGCATGTGCGTTCATAAAGACGAGCGCGAGGGGCGCACATTGTCATTCCGGCGATACCACGCAGCGCTCTCCATCATGGATATGATGCGAACACACGCATAACGCACCTTCTTCTTCTACCTCTTAATACATGGCACATACCCACACCGAGGGATTAGCCAGGGTGTAGTGGCATAAACAAGGAAATTTCCATAGGTGATTATGAAAAAATTTAGCACCATGCGTGAATGCTCTCGTAGCTTCTTTTTCGTTGTCCGCTCCATCGCGCGTTGAAAGCGGCTCACAGCACTTGCCCATTCGGCCTTCTTGCTTCAGAAAGCAAAAAGCGTCGGAACGAAGTCTAAATGCCGCGGTGGCATTCGAGGCCTTCCTTGCCATGAATAAAACATTTCGTGATAGACTGCACATGCATTTAAACGCAGTACCTCGTCCGTACCTGTCACAAAGTGATTCTCGCACAGTCTTGACTTGTTTGACGGTGCCCAAGGGCGGCCACGATCGTCGAGCCGGCGAACTGCTTTTATCCACGCTTTGCGTCGAAGGCGGTCCCGGGAAGCGTTCGGAAAGCGAAAAAATATGGGTTTGCTTCCCTTTACATATTGGGCATTGCCGAGTCGTATGCAACACATGTCGTATGCATCACCAAATGCGTCGCGCTGAACGCCCGACGGCTGCAGCAACGCACCCCGCGTAAGAAGCCGGTTTATTGTTTACACTTCCACGGCCGGTCTCGAGTGTAGCGCGCGACCCTTCCAATATGTTTCGCGACACCGCCGCCAGGGGATGGGCGCATGCGCAGTCGCGTCGTGAAAAAGGCGGATTCTCTCTGCTCTTTAGAACACAGCTGGCAAAAAAGTTTGTTCGGTTCTATTTGTCGATCACCGTCATCAACTACAGATTTTTGCCTTTAAAATGTTATGGTAACATTATCATGGAAAACAACTTTCTCCCAGGCACACAATTGCGATCGTGGTATTAAAACTAAAAACTGGTTTGTCGTTCACGCGCATTGCTGTGCTGTTTGTTGCGTCCAAGGCAACGGTGGCAAGATACTTTTATAGAACCGTACCTCTGTTAGCCAGTGGGATGTCAGTTGCAATTCATAAGCAAACGAAGGAAAATGTAAAGGGAAACTTGCCAAAATGCTTTCATAAGTTCTCAAGGGTCGGAGTTGCGCGTGATGGTACTGAAATAGAGTCTGAAAACTCTGAATGTGTTTCTTGCAATATCCACATATACTCGCACTACAAGGGCAGGGACACTGCGAAGTTCTTTATTGGAGCTTCGCCTGCAGGGCTGATATGTTGGGAAGCCATTTCGGGGTCGAGCATCTTACAAGGCAACAGTGGAATAAGTTCAAGTTTTAGATTTGCTAGGTTTTCCTGAGGATGACGTTATGGTCGACAAATGCTTCTATATTCATGACCTTTGCGCATGCAAAGGCATAGGCACTGTCAGGCCGCCTTTTCTTAAGGACAAGACTCAGTTTGTGCAAAAGAAGCAAACGACACATAACAAATTGCACGAGCCCGAGTTCATGTGGAAAGGGCTATAAAGAGAATAAAGTTGTTTAAATTGTTCAGTGCTCAGTTGCCTTTGAAAATTTGGAGTTGTGTTGATGGAATGATGTCTACAGCAGCCGGGCTGGTAAATTTGTCTTCACTTAAACGAGACGATGAGATATTCCAATGATCTGACTGCTATCGCTTTAGTTGAAGTGCTCTCGTTTGATTTTAAATTGCCCACGTTAAAAAAAAAATTTGTGGCTTTGTGATCTAATAATGGATGCTGCAACAAACAAAAATATTTATTTCTTGAGGTGTGAAAAATAAACCTGCACACTGGTGTTTTTAAGACTAGAGCGCTTTCACTGCATCTCCCACCGCATGAATTGAAAACATCACGGACATAAATAATATCCACATAATACAATATTCAAAAGGGATGCCTAAAATACACCTAAAAAAACTTTGTGGACACAAATTTATCGAAGGCTGTTCAATGAAAGTACAATTTCCTTTCATCACCATCGTCATCAGCCTGACTACGTCCACTATAGGGCACACTTAAGGACCAGCGGTTATCTTGCCTTCGAATTACATGCCACACACACTAAATGTTTCATATGTGCGTGACAGTTGCAACTTTAGGCATAAATGTTCCCAATAGTTCCTGAACAACTACAATCGTGACAAGCTTCATGAAGTGAAAAATTATACAGCTCCAGAGTTGATTGTCCATGAAATGCATCGTCAACGTGCGGCTTCGCTGGAGCCAGAACAAGCAAAAAAGGGCTCACAATGCACACAAACAAGTGAATGGATGGATGGAAAGGAGGAGCGTCCCCTTTGAAATGGGGTGGTGGCAGTTGCCACCGTGCTCGGCTTTTTTTTTGTTTAACTATGTTGTAAATTCTTATTAAGATTCGCCATCATCTTCAAATACGTTTTCATACTCCTCTAGCCTGATGTCACTTCTCTGCTTTTGAGCCACCAATCTTCCAGTCGCTTTTTGCTAACTTCCACCGCAGATTTATTTAACTGTGCATAGTTATCTCTAAAACCTAGGGCCTCAGGAAGAGTGGCTGTGCCTGCAAAGACATCCAGATTGATACCATTACGTTTGAGTATGAGCTATTCAATTTTTTTTAGAGAAATGCCGTACACAACACATGTACCTTCTTCGTTAAATTTCTTTTTGTAGCGGCGCGTTCTAGGACACCCTGACCTAGCTTCAAAGAGGGGGGCATTTCCTCTTGAGTTATCATAAAACACTTCCTTCCTGATCTGACTTTTCCAGTATCGATATTGTTCTACACTATGTTTCTTTTCCATTGACTTAATCCAATTTTTACCTTCCGCGTTTTTAACCTGTCGTTTAATGCCCTTTCATTCTCCATCATCGTGTCCGGCATACTATTGGTTAATTTCCTTGTTCTGTTCCGCCATTGTGACTCAACGCCCTTTCTGTATAAGTATTTATTTACCTTACCTGCCAACTTGTTATCGTCAGATTTCTTCAGGCGTTCTTCATATAGTATTTTACTCTGAACTTTGCCGTGCTTCGAAAGGTGCCCAGCCCATATTCTCCTATACTGCCTCGTTTGTGGTTTTCCCGTGGAAACGTAGTGCTATTTTTCCAACAGCTCTCTGATTTACTTCTAATCACGACTGAACTTCTGCCCTCATCCAGGGAACCGCATTCCTGAGAGTAAGCCCGGCACCTTTATTCCTTTCCAAATACCTCTCAGTATTTCATATTTGTTGTACCCTCATAATGCCCTATGTTTAATCATCCCGGCATCTTTCCGACCTTAATAATAGACTGTTCCGGCTTTTCAGTGTACACCTGTCCTTCGTTAACCCATACCCCGAGATATTTGTATTTGCTATTTGCCGTATTTGTTCATTTAATTTTGCGTACTCTTTTTGACTCCCCTTCATTTCTCTTTTGAGCAGGGCTCCTAACTGTAGACTAATACGCTTACGATCACTATCGAGGCTGTAATTCCCCTCTTCGTTTATTTCCATTATTGCGAGCTTGCTATACATCCCCTGCGACATTTAGGAGTAGTCAATTGTCGTTTGCCTCGTACGGGATTTCCACGTGATTTGTCCCTCACACTTAGTTTATCTATTTACAACAACTAGGTTGTGTCGCTCACAGAAGTCTAGCATCAACTTCCCGTTACAATCTGTGTATCCACTCTGATCCTTGATGTGGCTTTTCATGTCGCCCAGCAGAATAAAGTCGGCACCGTCTCCAAATTGCTTTATATCGTCATTGAGGCATTTAACTAGATGCTTATTTTCTTGCCTGTGCATTTGTCGCCTGTCTATAATAAACAACCCATAGCCCCCTAACCATGTCCTTTTACCGGTAACTTTAACTTGCGGCCAGGCATGTTGATATTATTGATATTAGTTGATATTATTGTTTGCCAATTTGTTCCTTGATGTACCAGCATACCTACCTCTCCTCCCTTTCTCTCTATTGTTGTTCTGTTGCTCCCTTCCCAGACGTAGCCATCGATAAACGGTGGATCTTCTCGAGCCCTGAGATGTGTCTCGCATTGTGCGTACACACCTCTTTTTTGTCCTTTAACTGCTGTTCTATTTCTAACTGAAGGTGGCAGTGGCCGCCACGCGGAATTCTATGACGTAGAGTAGTCTGCTGTTAATTTTTTCTTTTTCTCTAAACAAAAATGTAAATGAAAAAAGCCAACCACTAGGTGTTATTATGAGCGCAAGAAGTTTGATGTCTCTGGCTCGTTTTATATTCGCAAATATCGAAAAGCTTATTTTGTTTGATGCTTTGATTGGTCAGCACAGTGTACAGGCCACGAAAGACAGACTATGGCTCAATGTTACCAACTGGTGGTTAATTAAGTAGTCCTACTGTACAAGTGGTAGTGGCGTGCTCGGCTTTGAGGCACGAAAAGCAGCTGAGCCTATCATGCACCAGTGACTTGAGGTACAAAATCCGTAAAACACTGTTATCAACTTCAAACAAACTTCCAAGTCGTACTGGTAATGTGGTCTCCTGTAGTAGAGAGATCCACACGATGAATGTATCACTGACTTCTAGTGAGATGCTGCTTGCCAAAAAACACATAAACATATGTTATTGCAGCAAGAACAGGCAAGACATGCTTAAAATATGCATAATTTAACTTCCTCACAAGTTTTTAAATGCAGGAACCATCCCTTGGGACAGTGCTGACTAGACGCTGGATGGCTGAGTATAATACAAGACCACATTTGTCAACCCTGAGCAGAAACGCACAGCTGGTACTGAGGGAAGTATGAGCTCCTCGCATTAAAAACATACTTCTTACTGTCACACAAAACGTACCTGAACTTTTCGGCCTTCACAAGATTCACTGCAGACTACTGCCTGCCAAGCACTGCACTGTTGATTTCGATCAGTTTAACAGGAGCCTGCAAGCCTGCATCCTTAACGACACCGTCGGGACTGAACCCCAGCCATGGCACTGCTGTGTTCACAACTAGTCCAAACTGAGTAACATTTATCTTCTTTGCCTCTTCATACATTTTGAGTGCAATAGGCTCACAACGTTTGTCGTGCTCCGTTACACCGTTGCGTTTGAACACACTGGCTGTCGGGAGCTTTGTTACTTTGGATTTGCGGGCGTTGTGATCAGTCGACTCAAATGTGAACACACTGTCACACACGCTGCCTGTGAAACGCAGCTTCCTTTCTAGCATCTATGCTTTCTTGTTTTGTGGCAGTTTCCGGCTTTAACCCAGCTGCGTTTTTGTCAGGTAAGGCTACGTACTTCTCATAAAATTCTCTTTTTTGACCAGGGAGGGATTCTGTGGACACTTGCTCTAATTTTTTTTCCTTAAGGCAAATCTTCAATATCAAGTGAATGAAGAATTTCGACATCATCTGCCTCAGCCTCACCAACCATTAAACCTATCAGAGAGAGAGATAACTGCGTTGAATGCCAAAACCTTCATTACCTTCATTGAGCAGTGAGACATCATATCGACTTAGCATGTGCAGCACCAAGGCAGATCTTGTAGCTGCTTGCAAGAACTCGAGCAAGATTTCCCACCTTGTAGCCTCATCAAGTTGCACAGTTTTCAACTTATTTGCATAACAGAGCTCGTTTACCACCATTGACTCCTATAGTTTTTTTCATATAATGCCGCCCCCACTGTTGTTGCAGGTCTGTGACCGAGAGCACATCTAGGGTATCAATGCCGGCACCAGGCAGAAAAAGATTACAGATTACAGTTACTTCTCAGCATGCTTTCCAATCACACGAAAGTTTGTCGCAGTAGAGGCAAGAAAAAACTGCAGCAATGGGTCCGTGACAGCTATCATAGTCACATCATGAGCCAGCCATGACTCAATACAGTGCAGGAAAAAGACGTTGAGACCTTGTTTTGGTCGCTTCTGGAACTGCAGTAACTTCTCGTGCGTAAAGCGCGCAACGGTTCGCGAACCAAATATAAGGGCTTTGGTCGCTAATTTTGCTTATAATCTACAGGAAACTTCCAATGTGCAACCGAAATTGCCGCCATAGGCAGCGACCTTGGCTTGACGAACAAGTTTACCGCGCACCGCAACCTAAGTGAGTACAGGGGTGCATGTGCTAGTCCAGACAGCAACCGAAAACTAATCGAGCCGCCTTACACACGCGGTAAATCAACAGCACAAAAGATGCGAAAGACGACATACAGCCTAAGACGAAACGCAGTGTGAGCATCGTCCAACGTTCTAGTGTCGTCTCTGGTGTGTTTGGCATAGTTCTAAAAGAAAAGCCGCCATTTTATTTGCGAACCTCTGGCATTCACTTATCAGCGGAGCTATCGCAGTTAAGCAGTGCCATTGAAATATAAGCGCTTTTATTCGCAAACTACGAAAGAAGTATTAAATGCTTTTTTTTCTCCGTTGCCAAGTTCAGTCATCGTATCAGCTCATCGAATGACGTAGAGCAGCATCGCCACCATACGTTTACAGTAAGCGGAGAGCCCTGCCTTGCTGTAGTAATTTGCCTGCGAAATATAGCACTGTTCTAAAGGCCCGCTTCGGTGAAGATGGCAATGTACAGGTGCCCACAAAATTTTTCGGAACACGAAAAGTACAAGAAAGCCTAATTACTCGACAGCCTAAGAATGCAGCCATGAACTGAAGGCTGTGCTTTGTAGTTCACAGAACGATCTGCTCAACGTTTCTCTCAGAACATGGCTGTGTGCTTCTAGTCAGCGAGTAAATCGACGTTTTTTGTGATTTCTGCGTTCCTAAACCTCTTTGTGAGCACCACTATGGCTCTGACGTACAAGCCACATAAAAATGGATTCAGTTGCCTTTATTAAATCTCCTTGCAGCTCCACCCTAATTTGAAAGCACAAAGAAAACAATTAGACAACGTCGTGGCCGCTGCATAGCCAGACACTACTTGAGATTATATGTTCGGCGTTTAAAACTCTTTCACCTGCTGTTAACAGCATTTATTGTCATCAGCGTAACTTAAAACTGTCACTATCCACAGCGAGATTCAAAATGACATGCTTAAGCAGCAGAAAGAGCGAAATGCGCTTCTCCGACGGCTCAACGACGTAGCGCGATCATCCAGTTGGGCGCCATTTTGCAAACCACGTAGCACCCCCTATAGGCAATGAAACTCGCGAATACGAAGACCGCACAAACTAACTGACAAGCACCTTTCCGCCTGAGTGAAATCTTTAGTGCCAGCGCTCTGAAAGTTACACCTGAATAACACAGCAGACATTGTAACCCAGAGCTTGTCCCATGCCCAGTAATTAAGTCAGGGGGGTCTCTGGGGACCACAGATTCCCCATCAGTACTGACAAGGAATATGCGACCCCCCCTCCCCCGCTCCCGTGATAGAAGCAGAGACTGCATACATCCGAAGCGGGCAACCATTTTTTATTTCTCTTTTCAACGACGGTAGAGACATTTCTCCTCTATCATTTCGAAAATTTTACTCTGAGTCTTAGTAGGAATCACTAAAATGTCTTCTAAAACCCGGGACAGAGAAAAATAAAGTTGCACCTCAACACAAAGGCTGCGAGAAAACGGGAAGCCCGTGCTTTCACAGAGCTGGCCAGTAAGCATCAAGTCTACACAACAACAAGTGCACTGGCAGAGCGTGGGGTCCGCTTGGTTAGTGTTATCAACTGAGCAAACAACGACCTTTAAAAATGATTCTAAAGGCCTCCAGTCGCTTTCCCTGTCTCTGTCTTCATTTATTTTCCTCTCGTCCTCTCTTCAAGTTAGTGGAGAATGCCCTTTGATGGAGCCAGACTTTAAGCACTGCCCATGGCAGTCTTGGCAGCTTATATTCCATAAATGCGATATATCTAAGCAAATAAAACTGAGCAGCAAGTGTTGACTGGCTTCAGCCCATGCTTTCTATGCACGTGCGGAAACCTGGGGCATATTTCGATAAAAACAAAAGGGTGAAAGTTCTTTCCTCCGCTTTTATAAACAAGTCTACACAGCAGCTGCGATGTGATCGCTTTTATGTTCATTCTATCGCTCGTGCTCTAGCAGCACCCCGTTAATGACGCAGTGACCGCGGATGCGCGCTATGGCGAAGCTCGAACGTCCAAAATAGGCATGCGTTCTACAAGCTGCGCATGCGTTGCTGATAGAATAAAAAATGCACGCGCATACGGTGCTGATGGAACAAAAACACTTGTCAGGTGAACTTTTTTGTTTTTTGGAAGCAAAAAGCAAAACGAAGTGTTCAACCACAAGCACATATTGTACAGGGAAATAGGACGCCCTTGAGTGAGGACCCGCTTGGACCAAGATGAAAAAAAGCCCTCACATGTGCAATGCGCAGCAGCGATCACAAAAGCGACGCACGTGCCGGAAATGGCCATGCGTAGTATCGCATGATGCGCACAAGGCCTACATATAAACAAGCTCTGCCCACGCAGCTTAGGACACATGCCCGAAGTCTGTTTTACAGTGCTGAGAAGCTTGCTGGTGTAATACAACTTCGAACTTTCCATAGTACGCACAGGAGCCACGCTTGCAGCAATGGCGCCGTTAATGGCCATGGTCGGCCTACTTCTGGCATACTCGCCGGCCGTCTTTGCATCGTCAAATCGTAAGACTCGCACACCTGCAGAGTCGCGGAGTAGTGTACCACATTTGACTTAGATTTCTTTCGCGTTCCTCCTTGTCTAATCTTGTATATTAGCGAAACGTTTCAAAAATGGAAATGAGGGTGAGTCTTCTTTTGCTCTTTTAGACAAGTGCTGTACGGATTACTGCTCATAGGTCTCCCCTTGCTGGTCACACTAGGACTACTAAAGCTTCTTTTTCAGCATTTGTTTGTTTTTACTAGCATGCTCGCTAATGTTGTAAGGTGGCTGCCCACTGCTTTTTACCTTCAATACCTCTTTATTTCAATCATTATTAATGTTTCACGTTCTCTCCACAGCAAACTGCGCCAATTTAACGATAAGCAACGTATTTGGAATTGGGGACGTAAGTACCTTGTGCTCATTGCTAATTAAGCATGTTATTATACACCTGTCTGAGAGCCGCGCGTGTGGTCGAAGCTGTTGACTGAGCCGACGCATTCAGTTACGAAAGAACATCAAACAAAAAGTTGAAGTGCACAAGAGCGTCACAAGAGTTGGGTTAAACAGTGAAAACAATCTTTGCAGCGCGCAGCTGTATTGAACCTGAATTCGATCTCAACATGCTCATGAGCACAAGCAAAATGAAATTCGCACAAGATGAAGAGATACTCAAAGTCTTCGGCAAATTGAAGCTAGCGTCGTTTGACGACTTATTGCTGCTGACTAAAGACGCTCAAGCCCAGCATCAAACGCCATGCGATTCTATTCTCTACTTCTGGCTTTGAGACACCTGCGCTGCAAAGAAACTCAGCGGTGGCTAAGCTGTTAACTTCTGTCTTTCTTCACAGTGCAGAATTATTGAGCTTAACCGCAAGTGCATTCATTGGCACACAGCGCTGCGGATCCCAGTACGCATAGCGGACACGATGCTGGTTGTATGCTGAAAACATCTCGGTGCATAAGTTAATAGTTAAAAAGAGGGTACCGGAGCGCAGACACTAGCAGGTCCCGCCTTTCTGGGCCTCAGGACAAATAAACCATGTGCAGTTCGACTTTACTGTATGGTTCTTTTTTTAAAAAGACCATATATACATCATAATCAGTACATGTTTTTATCTCTGCTTTTCTCTGAGACGAGCTGTTTGAATGCACTCTCTAATAACGGCTATTTGTCATTTCTCGCCAGTGCCTGGGTAACAACGGAGACTTCTGCACATATCCCTCTGTAGGTACCCTCGTATATGGCACTTTGATTTAATAATGCATGTTATAATTTATAAATCAAAGCATATGGGGCGCTATGCAGGATTCCCCGAGTTTGGCGAAACTTGAGATCTCCTCGAGCTCTGGCGACACCACCAGATGAATGAGCTAATGGTTTCAAGCGGTAAAATTCACGAGTCCGCACGCCACCAGTTCGATCACATTATGTAAAGAATTCTGGGTTTATCACCGCTTGGGGCGTCACCTTATCATCATCGCGGGTGGTCCACCAAGTATCCTTGCCTTCTTTCACTTGTTTGTCGTTCCACACGGTGCGTTACCTGTGCAAGTATGTTATGGAATCAATGTTTTAATGCATTTTATTGCGCACATTACGGTTCTTCATAAGCATTCAGTGCGCAAGGTGCGCACTGAATTCGGTTTATAATACTTTGTAATTCATAACATTTTATCTTCTACCGCGAGGAAACGTTCCGGTCGCGTCATGAACTGCAGAGGCTATGACTTCATCCTTACTTTCCATGGTGGGCAGAGGTTCCTCGTGTCATGTGACCTGACAGATGGCGCGCGTAATTTCAAGGGAGCGATGGGTCTGCAGATTGGCTTTGCGCAATCAGGTGTGATTAAAGCTGACGCAGCGCCTATGGCTTGGTGAAGGAATGGCTAAATGCTATCGGTATCTTTGCACCTCGTTCCAGCTTCTTTCTTTTTAGCAAAAGCTACAGTAAGGTTCGGCATTTTACCAACAGCAGCCTCTTTCGAAGCTTGCTTATCTGGGAAATGAATATATCGATTGAAAATCGACGATCCAACACCGTGAATTGGCCATGCGAATATTATTTCACGAAATAACCGCTAGCCTGTGATCATTCGGCTTACTATATTTCATAGCCCCTTTGCGCATCTCGGGCAAGATCGTGGGCCTAGGTATCGTGCGTTTGGATAGTATTAACTTAAGAGAAATGCGGTTCGTCATCATCATCAGCCTGACTACGCTAACTGCGCGACAAAGACCTCTCTCGTATTTCTACAATTAACCCTTTTCTTTGCCAGCTGCAGCCACCATGCCTTCGCAAACATCTTAAATCATCCTTCCACCTAACTTTCTGCCGCCCCCTGCAACGCTTCCCTTCTATTGGAATCCAGTCCGTTACCCTTAAGGACCATCGGTTATCTTGCCCTCGCATTAGATGCCCTACCCAAGCCCATTTCTTCATCTTGGTTTCCACAAGGATGTAATTAACCCGCGTTTGTTCCCTCACCGTCTCGGACCTGTTTGTGTCTATTGACGCTACAGCTATCATTTTCCTTTGCATACCTCTCTCCGTGGTCCTCAATTTAAGCTGAATCCTTTTCGTTAACCTCCATGTTTCTGCCCCATAGGTGAATACCTGTGAGATACAGCTGTTATATAGTTTTCTCTTGAGGGATATTGGTGAACCACCATTCATTATCTCAGAGAACCTGGCATATGTGCTCCACCCGCATTCTTGTTTTTCTAGTTTTTTCACTCTCGTGATCTGGACCTACGGTCACTACCACTTCAAGCACCTGACTGCCACTTGTGAACTGGTGTTGAAAATTGAAATTGAAAATTGGTTTTTGGGGAAAGGAAACGGCGCAGTATCGGTCTCACATCTCGGCGGACACATGAACCACGCCGTAAGTGAATAGATAAAGGAGGGAGTGTAAGAAAGGAAGAAGGAGGTGCCGTAGTGGAGGGCTCCGGAATAATTTCTACCACCTGCGGATCTTTAACTTGCACTGACATCACCCAGCACACGAGCACCCTTTCAGTTTCGCCGCCATCGAAACGCGGCCGCCGCTGTTGCGTTCGAGCCCGAATACTCTGGCTGAGTAGGGGAGCGCCTTAACCACTGAGTCACAGCCGCGGGGGAAAAAAAACTGCTGTTCCGTTCCGAAATTGTTTAACATTACTTTCGTTTTCTGGATATTAGTTTTTTAACCCACAGTACTGCTCTGCCTGTTCAACTAATTAATCACGCTTTGCAGCTTCATCTCCTCAGTGACTTAGGAAGACAATATCATACGCGAGTCGCTTATTGCTAAGATATTAGCTATTAATGCTTATCCCCAGCTGTTCCCAATCCAGGCCCCTCAATACGTCCTGTAAACAGGCGGTGATTAGCTTTTGTCAAATCGTGTGTCCCTGCCTGGCACCCTTTCTTATTGGAATTTTATTGCTGACTTTACGGAAGACTATGGTAGCTGTGCGCCCGCTGTATATATCTTCCGGTATTTTTACATACGACTCTTCTCCATCCTGATTTCGCAATCTCTGCATGACTGCAGAAGTTTCCACTGAGTCAAATGCTTTCTCTTAATCTATAAATCCTATATATGATGGCTGGTTACACTCTGTGCATTCTTCTATCTCCTGATTGATAGTGTGAATATGCTGTGTTGTCGAGTACTTTACGAAAGCTTGTCTTTTCATTTAGTTGATTGAAGTCCAAGGTTGTCCTGACTTCATTAGCTATCACCTTAGTGAATACCTTATAGTCAACGGAGTGCAAGCTAATCGGAAATACGGTTACTGGCCATTGATTGCAGCCTAACTATAGCTCACGTTATAATGTTGGAACGCCGGTAGTTGTGACTGAGGGCTAGCTGTCTTATGAACATTTTTGATATAGTTTACTTCTAAAGCTGATCTGCGTTCCAAGATTATGAAAAACAGCAACACGCAGAATGACAGGAAATTTGAAGAGTTCATCCTCAGCTAAATCATCTCAAACTCAGGGCCAGCTTTTTTCCAGATGTCTACTGTAAAGCAGCCTTTTATTAGGTCGCAGATTTATCCCACAAAACATCTGTGCCTTAGCATACACCTTGATCACAAAATAAAGGACTTGTACAGCAAAGCTAGGAAGCTATGCTGCCCTAAACAAAACCAGTGTTTATTTCTGCCTATACTCCCCTTCATGGCTCAAAATTTTTTTTCGTGTTAAAAATGAATTTCCCGAAACTTGAACTAGTTGTGAATGGCGCATGTTTTTCAGTTTCAAAGTCTTTGGTCGTCTCGATAAATTGTGCTTTTTTTTATTCCGAGTGTATGCACCTCTCAAACATTCAAGGAAGTGAACGTACGTGGTTGTTCCTCTTGCCGTAGTTTTCCTGGTTCATGCAAGGTAATCGTGTTCATATCTGGTTTAGACTTTGATCGAGTCCTTATTCCAATGTATGTGCCGTCGGCACATCCCACAACGTCTATGCTGCAGCGAAAAAGGGAACATTCCTCAATATATACGCACGGTCGGTCAGAGTCTTGTGAAAAGCGAGCCACCAATTCTGCACAGTGCTTCGGAGACGTCCCTTATAAAGGGGCTCAAGTTGTCGGTTGACCTGCAATGTGTCTGTCTGAGCCGACTGTTCCGGGTAACTCCCAGTCTTGTAGAATAGAAGTACACAGAACACTTGCTTCTCGACTTTGAGCGAGTAAGGCCTGACACCTAGTCTCGGGGGACATGGGTCGTCGCCTAGCTCGACATGCAGCCAGCGAATGGACGTTTCCGACTGGCGAATATGACGCCAGACGGCTCCAGTCAGTCATAAACATTAGGCACTGCTCGAAGCGATGGCCCAATCGGTTGCTGTTGTTACCACCGCCGTGAAAGTGCCGAGTCGAATTTGCAGGCTTTCAGCATTGACGAGTTTTGCCCGAATCTGCCTATCGCTTAGAGGTGTATTTCACTCCACAGGCCTGGCTTGTTTTGCTTATGTGTGTTCGCGATACGGTTTAACCACTACCAGCGTGCTTGCTGGCTACAGCACAGCCGTGGTGACTGACACCAACAATATTGAGCGTCGAATTATAACAGGTACAACGGACGTCATCGCTGATGAATTTGAGCATCATTGTCGAAAGCACATACCGCGCATAAAAAATTGGAGTTCGCCTTTAAGAGTGGAACATGACAGCATGTTGCAACGCTGCGAGGGAGTCCTTGGTACGTCATCGCCTTTCCCGTTGGGCAAAACGCTCGGAGTCTCTAGGAGGCGTCTGAAAAAACACTCCGGCGCACAAAGGTCGCCTACGTACGCCCGCGCCATCTGCCGGGCCAGCGCTGTGCATGGCGAAGGCGGGTTTCAGTGGGTGCCAGACGATGGCGCTACGACTGCACGCCAAGCACGGAAGAAATTAACCGGAAACAAATGGTACTCGCTTAATCATTACATCTATAATTTGGATGCTCATAATTACTCCTTTACGCCTCAGTGCACATCTCGAAGATACTTCCTAAGAAACCCGTGCATTCACTAGACGCGCCTTTCTTTATTCGTGTTCAGTCGTCCAGCCGTCGTGGCGATGTGGAAGAGTACCCGTATCCAACTACAATGGCCCTATTTCGATTCCCGGCCCAGACCCTGTTTTTTTATTAATTGAGTGTGCGCGCATTTTTACGCGGCCCCCGAATATTTCCGATGCGCGGTGCGGACAACTATTACTACGACGCCGACGGCTTTTCGACCGAACGAGCGTGAAACAGTATAACGTGATTTGTAAGCATGTAGCACATTGGTAAAAGCTGCCGGTGGGTCAGTGCAGCTGCTTGCAAGACATTAGCCACGGATGACGACGTGACGGAAATACTGTTGCGCATGCGTCATTCTCCAACAGCATCGTATCAGAGATCTCTGTCAGCTGGCAGGGTCGTGCTCTCATCGAAAGAAGGAAAGGGTTGGTGACAGAATGCAGCGCGTGGGCACCGATCACCTCTTACCGCTCACCTGACCGCTCACCTCCAACGGATAATACCGAAAACAGGAGACATGCTTCTGACATGCTCGAAAACGGCTTGGCAGACGGCTTCCGGCAATTGTGTAGTATATAGATGGCGAAGTCACGATATTACTGTTTTTAATAATGTATTAAGCGTCGCTGGCGATTTGCATTTCGCAGTCTGATGTGCTCGAAACATAGATGCGGCACGCGTAAGGTGCGGTTGTGCTAACATAGGTGGCTTTATATCGACATTTTCTCTGCTGCTTTTGCGCTTCTGGATTATGTCAGGACGGCGCGAAAAAAACAAGGACGAAAGAGGCACAAGAACACAACAGGACAGGCGCCACTTTCGTCCTTGTTCTTTTCGTGCCTTCCTGACATCATCTGGAGGCTATGGACCAACTAGACCACACCAAAGTACTTCTTGCTTTTGCGCGTTGCGCGCTACGTTCTGTTAGTGACTGTTGTCGCGGAAACTCGAGGAAAACTCTGGCGAACGCAGAACTGAGGGTATCCTGCATAGCAGTCCTATTAGAGGTAGGTGAGTTTGACTTTGCATTGTATTTTATTTTTTTCAAGTGTGTCCTCCCTCCTATTCGCAGATGCCGTTCACGAAGTTCGTCATAAAACTAGTTGGCGTAAGTACCATATTCGGTAAAACAATTTTGCGTTTCACTACATGTCTTTGTTAAAGAAGTTGGACAAGATCGTATATATATATATATATATATATATATATATATATATATATATATATATATATATATATATATATATATATATATATATATATATATATATATATATATATATATATATATGTGTGTGTGTATATATACATTCCGCCTCGTATGCCGGAGGTGCGGGGTTCGATCCCCAGTGCCGCCGGGTACCCACCGGTGATACAATGGGTACAAGCTTTCCCCTGGTCTGGTGCTCGGCTTATTTAGGGTGAAATGCTTGGGAAATGGGTCTTTGACCCCACCTTGAGAAAAAGAAAAAAGGGCGACAAATGGGTTTCTACCGCACGAGGCGGATTTAACGTTGTTGACGGCGGAACTTATCGCTGATCCATCAGAGCAATATATATATATATATATATATATATATATATATATATACACACACACTAAAAGTGATTTCTGGCAGCTGATTTGGTCAATATAATATAAAATCACCAAAAAGTGAAGAAACATAACAGGATTTAATTCACCACGTTTCGGCTGGAGGACCAGCCTTTTTCTGTTATGTTCCTTCAATTTTTGGTGATTTTATATTTTATATATATATATATATATATATATATATATACAGTAGAACCTCGTTGATACGTTCCCGGTTCGTACGATTTCCCGGTTCATACGATCAAAATCGGGGGCAAGAAAAAATGCCCCATAGAGTTACGTGTATTTGTTTCCCGGTTTATACGTTCCGGGATCACACGATTTCCCGGTAAATACGTTCAGACTTTAGCGAAACAATGCGTTTTGCGACGAAAAGAAGAAGAGTTGGCTGAGAGCAGGCACACGCGACTTCTTCCTCCGTGCTTGCGTGAGCATGGCGTAAATCGCCGCCGCGGCGGTTTCTCTGCTCGGCGCGGTGGCATGTCAACGGCGCTGCCCCACCTACTCCTCCAGTCTGTCCGATTCCTAGCAGGGTTAGTACGTTCACTATATGCAGCAAACAGGAAGCGCTCGCGATATCGCTTAGTTTCCGCCAGTCAAGCGAGCGCCACTCTGGTTGCTTTATAGCCGGTAAACAGGGTGGTTCTGCTCTCTGGTTGCGTAATCGGGACGCACAAGCCCGTCAAAATTTTTATCTCCTAATCTACCGCAGATTTGACTATGCAACTTTGTTTTGGTCGACGCGGGTTTATTTTGATGATTGCCTACTTTTAAAGCTCCCAGACACCATCATCATCAGTTCCCACCACCCTGCGGTCGGACGAATAGCTATATTCTCATTTCTACCTTCTTCCTGCGTCGTTTGCTGGCTGCCATGGCGTCTCGTAAGCGTAAGCCGTTGTCCTTGAAGGAGAAGTTGAACATCTTGGCAGTCGTCGACGCAAATCCCAAAAAGAAGCGAATGGACATTGCAAATGACCTCGGACTGCCAGCATCAACTGTCAACACGATCGTGTCGAAGCGGAAGGAGATCGAAGGCAACGCGTTGGTGTTCGGCGCAGGGACAAAGCAGGCCCGTGGAGCCAGGCATGGGGAGCTGGAAGAAGCACTTCTGAAGTGGTTCAAACAAGCGAGAGCGTCCGGTGTCAACTTTGACGGAAGTATTCTTCGCCAGAAAGCAATGGAAATTGCAGATGTGCTTGGGATTGATGACTTCACCGCCTCGAATGGCTGGATTAGCCGATTTCGAGCTCGGCATGCCATCGCGTATCGGCAAGTGAACGGCGAAGCTGCAAGCGTCAATCCAGCTGACATCGAAAACTGGATTTCGTTGCTGCCCGGAATTTTGAATGCACACGATCCACGAGACGTGTACAACGCCGATGAACTGGGACTGTTCTTCAAGGTACAACCGAACAAAACGCTGTGCCTGAAAGGCGACGATTTTCACGGCGGCAAAGTAAGCAAAGACCGCGTGACGGTCCTTTTATGCTGCAATGAAGATGGGAGCGATATGCTCAAGCCTTGGGTAATTGGGAAAGCAAAGAACCCGCGCTGTTTGCGCAATATTGCACATTTGCCTTGTGTTTATAGAAATAACACAAAGGCGCAGATGACCTGCAGCATTTTTGAAATGTTCCTTCAATACCTCGACGGACGACTCGAATCGAGAGGACGGAACGGGCTGCTGTTTCTAGACAATTGCGCGGCCCACCCGAAGGACACTTCTTTTCTTCGAAACGCCCGCGTCATTTTTCTTCCGAGCAACAGAACGAGTCATCTACAGCCCTTAGACGCTGGGATTATAAAAAACGTGAAGCACTTGTACAGAAAGTGCATTGTGCGACGATTCCTGGCTCGTGTCTGACGACAGCAGGACCCGGGGAAGTTGTCGTTGCTAGACGCAATGCACTACTTGGTCAGTTCGTGGGAAACCGTTACGAGCGATACTGTGCGTAACTGTTTTCACAAGTGCGGTTTTCGGCGCGTGCCAGGGGCCGAGGAGACCCAGGAGCCCAGCGATGACTATGCAGAGATCGACGAAGAGTTTCGGTCAACCGGTGCCGATGGCTTGTTTTCAGAGTTTGTTGCCGTCGACGACAACGTGCTGACCTGTGAGCCGCAAAGCGTAGCCGAAATAGTGGCCGAGGTACGAGGCGGCGAAGCGTCTGATAGCGACGAAGACGACGAAGAGGACATCCCGACTACTTTCGCCCAGGCCGCCGCCGGACTAGATGCGCTGCGGAGTTTTTTCCGCGACAAAGAGAACAGCGCTGCAGATAAAAACAGTCGTGAGCTAGAAAAGCAGCTCTACCTTTCTAATGGTCGCACCCTTCATCAGCGAACGCTGGTCGACTACTTTAAGCAGTGAAAATGGAAATAAATGCCCTTGCACATCGTTCTCGAGTCTTGATTTTCGGAAATCAAGGTGAGTTTGGATCATACGTTTTCCCGGATAATACGTTTTTTTCTCGCATTTAAAAAAACGTATCAACGAGGTTTTACTGTATATATATATATATATATATATATATATATATATATATATATATATATATATATAAAAAGGAGGAGGGAAAGGCAGGAATGTTAACCAGAAAGGGGTTCCGGTTGGCTACCCTGCACTGAGGAAGAGGGATTAGGGGACTAAAAGGACGATGAGAGAAGGGAAAAAAGGCACACACACACACACACACAACGCTGTCACAATTTGTCACTCAATCCAGTCGCTCTCAAGTAGGCAAAGAGTGCCTTGTATGCCTTGAGGGCAGTCGACTGCTGTGGCCACGGACCGAGGATCTTTTGCTCTGTTAATGGGCGTGTATCGAGGCGGTCCAGGGCACAACACAGTGTATGTCTTGCACTCGCAAATGCAGGGCACTCACAGAGAAGATGAGCGATGGTCTCCTCACAACCACAGCTCTCACAGGAACGGCTGTCGGCCATCCCCATCCGGAAAGCATAGTAATTGGTAAATGCAACACCGATTCATAAACGGCATAACAGTGTTGCGTCGCGACGTTCTAAGTTACGTGGAAGACGAAGGCGCAGTTCAGGGTCCAGTGCCTTGAGGCGGAGGTTGCAAAACTCCCGTGTTCCACGCTGAAAGTGTGAGCTCCAGCGCCAAAGGGCGAAGCCCACACGCAGCGTCAGGTCTCGATATTGGGATCCTCACTGGAAGTCCGTCGTTGTGAGCAGAACGCGCAGCCGCATCGGCCTGGTGATTACCGTTAATACCACAGTGTCCTGGCAGCCATTGAAAAATGATGTCATGACCTTTGGAAACGGTGCCATGGTACAGTAGACGGATCTCAGCAACAAGTTGCTCCTGCTACCCGCGGCGTAGCGCAGCTTGCAGGGCTTGAAGGGCTGCTTTAGAGTCGGTGAAAACCGTCCAGTCATGTGGAGGTTCTTGACTGATGAACTCTACTGCAGCCCGTAAGGCTGCGAGTTCCGCACCAGTTGAAGATGTTGGATAGGTCGTCTTCACTTTCATGAAGATGGATCTGGCCGGTATCACCACCGACCCCGCAGAACTGGTCGAGTGAACTGATCCACCTGTGTAAATATGTATGCGGTGACTGTGGTAAGAATGCAGGTGATTCAATGTCAGTTGTTTGAGAGCGGGCAGTGATACACCAGCTTTCTTTGTAATGCCAGGAATATAGAGGTGAACCCGAGGTTCATGAAGACTCCATAAGGGTGAGCTTGGTCTTGACGCAAGGGTGAACTGCGATGGAAGATATGCGCGATGGGCTTCAATGACATTGGCGAATGCAGTACGCGGCCTAATTATTGGGAGTGTTGCGAGGTGATGACAGGCAACCCGTGTGAGGTGCCGAATATGTGTTCTCATGGTGTCAACAGCAATGTATTAGTAACAGTTGCTGCTGGAACGGTTGCTGCTGTTGATGCACATTTAGGCAGTCCAAGACAGATACGGAGAGCTTGCGCTTGCACACTTTGAACTCTTGATATTTGTTTTTCTAATGGAACTGAATATCGGAAGATTGTACCGCATGTAGCCCAGAAATAGGGAACGGTACAGTTGTAGCATCGAGCGCACTGATGCGCCCCAGGACTTTCCCCCGAGGAAGGAGAGGACGTGGACAATCGAAACTAGTCTCTTTATCATGTCGTAGATATGTGGACTCCACGAGAGGTTCCTGTCGATGACAACACAAAGGAATCTGTGGCTTCAATCATAGGGAATGGCTTAACGTGACATTATTTTGCGTGTGAACGCCACAAGTGAACACTTTTCGGTCGAAATGTTCAGGCACTGCAAGCGAAGATAAGATTTCAATATCGATGCCGCTTTTTGAAGTCTTGCACGAACTTGAGGACGGGTCACCCCTGATGCCCAAATACAGATGTCTGCATATACCGAGATCTGAGATCTGTGGCGATACGTCGACCAGGCCGATAAGAGCAAGGTTGAAGAGAACTGGGCTCAGCACTCCACCCTGAGGGACTCCGCGTGAATTTCGGTGTAAGCACGTTGGTCCGTCCGCAGTCAGGACAAAAACCGACCTCTCTGATAAATAGCTGCGTATCCAGCTGAACGTGCAGCCTCCGATCTCAGCAGCTTCCACTGCGTCCAAAATGGCCTGATGCGTTACGTTGTCGTACGCGCCCTTGATATCCAAAAACAATGCCACGGTCAATCTTTTCAAACTTTTGCTGTGGTGCACCGACGTTACAAGGTCAACCACGTTGTCGATAGAAGAGCGGCCCCGTCGGAACCTAGACATGAAGGTTGGATAAATCTGATATCGCTCCAAGTACCATTCCACGCGTGTGAGCAGCATTCTTTCCATGACTTTGCCGACGCAGCTGTCGAGTATGCAATTGGACGGTCGAGCGGTGATTTCCCCGGCTCAAGAAGTGGAACCAGGCGACTGGTCTTCCAATCATGAGGAACTATGCCAGCAGTCCATGACTTGTTATAAGTGTCCAAAAGAGCCCGTCGAGCTTCTTGGCCAAGGTTGGCAAGTGCGGAGTACGTCACACCATCGGGCCCTGGTGATGATGACCTTCTACAACAAGCCAGTGCAGCATCAAGTTCTTCCATAGAGATTAGTGCATCCATCCGAGAATGCCGTGAGAGTGGAACATTGTTGCAGTGCAGTGTTGCGCCTGGATTCGGAGGGCCTGTTATTCTTGCGCAGAAATCTGCGGCTACCTCAACCACACTGCACCTTTGGTGAAGCGCTACGGATTTGAACGGGTAGCGCTGTTGAGGGTACGTGCGAAGACCCCGAATTACACTCCAAACGCGTGACAAAGGCTTCCGTGGATCAAGTGTTTGGCAAAATGTCCTCCACCGTTGCGTTTGCAGTGCCTGAATTCTGCGCTGAATCTTCTTCTGTATGCGCCTAGCATCTCTTAGGTCTAGGCGCGACTTTGTGCGTCGGTATCTGCGATCTGCCTTGCGCCGTTGTGATCGCAGTCGCTGCAATTCGAAGTCAAAATCGGTGTAGTTAGCGACAGGGTTAAAGGGGCAGGTGGCGTGTTCCATGGCCTCCTTAATTTGTTGTCCAAGACCGGTAGAGAAGCCCTCTGCACAAGCAGCCTCCATAAGTAATTTAAAAACTGTCCAGTCAATGCGCTGCCTACACGTGGCTGGGGAAAATGTGGAATGGCAGGTATTAATCAGATAGGTTGGGATATGGTCGATGCCATGGGTTTCTACATCCGAAAACAAACCACCGGATGCTGTTGTTAAGGCATTTTGAAACGAAAGTCAAGTCCAAGCAGCTGCTATAAATCGCCCCTCGTATATAGGTCGGGCTTCCGTCGTTCAGGCACTGGAGGTCATGGTCAGAGGCGAAGGACACAAGTTGTCTTCTCCGAACGTCCATCCTAACGCCTCCCCACATGGTGTGATGAGCATTGAAGTCACCCATAATAACCCTCGGAGCAGGTGTAGCTGCCATCAAACCACTCAACCTTCTGGCGTCGAAACGACTTGATGGCGCCAAGTACACCGCCAGTAGCGTAAACGTCACGTCTCGGCTCTTCACTGTCAGGCAAACGTACTGATTGTCTTCGTTCGGAGGAACTGAATGTTGCACATATGTAAGTTCTCGTCGAATGTAGACGATGACTGCTGGATCTGTTGCACGTGGGTGATGAAAATGCCTCGTAACCGGATATTCGCAAAATTGCCGGGGTCTTCGGTTCACAAATCACAAGAATGGGGAAGTGATTCTCGTAGACGTAGTGCCGTAAATCGGAAATCCGGGACTGGAGCCCACGAGCATTCCATTGGAAAATGAAAGCTTGCTTGACTTTCTTTTGAAAAGACAGGTCCGAAGGAGCCATGATGCCGTCTACTGTAGAGCCGCAAGAACTGGATGTAGCGCGTCCAGCACTTGAAGTGCGCTATTTGCTGCTGGTCTGCGTAGGCTGGAAAGCAGAGCACGTATGGCATTCATTAGTGACGTTAGCATTGCAATCACTTGCATATCTGGGCCATGGCCTTGATCGTGCCTGTTGGCTGGATCAGTAGTATGCGCTGCACACTGCCCTAAGTGCGCCAACATCCCTGGCGCAGTAGGCGTAGAAGGCTTTGGCAGTGGTGGCCAAGTTGCATCTGAGGCAGCAGGTCCAGCCTCACCAAGCGCCGGCCTCCCTTGATTTGGTACGGTTTTTGGTGGAGGCGGACAAGCTGCAGTTGGGTTTGGGGCATTATTGTCTAATGTGACTGCTTTCTTTGACGGCCTTCGGCGGCGCGAACGACGTCGTCGCACCTTTGCGGCGGCTTGTTTGTGCGTAGAATGGTCTCGCACCATTTGCTTCAGTAACGCCCGCTCGGTCTTTAGACGGGGGCAGTCTTTCGAGGAAGAGTCATGAGGGCCGTGGCAGTTGGCGCACTTCAAGGTAGTTGCGCGGCAAACATCACCGCTGTGTGACTCGGAGCATCGCGGGCACACGATGGAGTTGATGCAGACGCCGCTCACGTGGCCGATCCTCATGCACTTATTGCATTGAAGTGGCTTAGACACAAAAGGTCGAACTGGATGACGAAAGTGCCCAACCTTCACGTACGATGGTATGCAGTCACCCTTGAAGGTCAGCTTGATGCATGTAGATCGTCCTAACCGCTGAACTTGAATGATGGAAATGCCGTCGGTTGCCGGCTTGATCAACATGGGTAAATCTGCATCACAGATGGCGATGTCGACGTTGTAGATTACGCCAGCCGTAGTGCCGCTGTCCTGGAGAATAAGGGGGCGTGCGCTGATGTTGCCGAGTTTTGTGATTGAAGTTAAATTCTCTAGTGAACTTCGCTCCACCACATCAATGGCAATGACGTTTTTGAACGGGTTGATTCTGACATCTTTTATGCCTCCCGGTACAAGGCTCTCCAGATAAATAGAGATGGCTTGCCTGTTCAGAAGGTTCAAGTTGTCCGTTGAGTTCAACGGCACAAACAAGGCTGTATGCGCCGAGGAACTTCGCGCCGTGATGATCGTTGGCGTTCTTGATGAGGACACCGTTGACGTGCTCGATGAGGACGATTTTGCTTGTCTGCGCAGTCTGCGCTTGGCCTTCTTGCCAACAACCGGTATAAAACCGTCGTCGGCCGAGGACGAGGAGTCTTCACTTGGCACCGAGTACACAACAGTGCCCTGGCTGCTCGAGTCACTCTGGCGGTGCAGGCGCTTCCTCTGGGCGGCTGCTGCCGACCCACCGGGTTCCAATAGAGGCACAGCAACCTCCACTTCCATCGCCGTGGCAGAAAGGGAGCGGCGCCTCCCTGATTATAGCACAAATTACCAAAAAACTGTACAGACGTGAAGGCAGCGTTCTGATACAGGACAACTTCGTCTTCTTCTCATATATATATATATATATATATATATATATATATATATATATATATATATATATATATATATATTGTCAAGGCGTTTATTTGAAGTACAGGTCGGTTGGTCTTGGTTGACCGGCGACACGACGGGCACACTCACAGGCGTCGTTCGAAAAACCCAGCTGCACTTCGTCTGCTTCTTCGTTGTCCCACTTGAACTCGTCCGCTTCTTCGCTGCGCTACGCCTGTCGGTCCCATTACAATTACTCTCCCTCCGAAAAAGGAGCCATCCTGGCGACTTACGGAGAGGAGAGGATGGGCGGGTCATAGTAAGGCTGGAGGCGCTCAACGTGCACAGTTTCGCGCCCCCGGCGACGGTGGTCCGAAGAGGGAACGAGCGGCTCAACGATATAAGTCACCGGAGAAGTTTGGTGGACAACCCGGTAAGGTCCGTGAAAGCGAGACAGTAGTTTCGTGGCGAGGGCGGGAGTGGAGGAAGGCACCCAGAGCCAAACGAGGGTGCCAGATGGGTATGACGCTGGAGGGTCCGGGGAATCCCGCGGTGCTTCTGATCCCATTGTTGCTGTGTGGTGAAAGAGCGGGCAAGTTGCCGGCATTCTTCGGCATACAGGTGAGCTTCGGAGAGTAAGGTGGTCTCGGAAGGGTCAGGGTGATAGGAAGGATGGTGTCCATGGTGGATGTAGGCTCCCGGCCATATAAGAGGAAGAAAGCAGAAAACCCCGTTTTTGTCTGAGTAGCTGTGTTATACGCGTACGTGACGAACGGGAGCACTTGATCCCATTTGGAGTGGGCGGTGTCAATGTACATGGCGAGCATGTCACTCAGAGTGCTTTTGAACCGCTCAGTCATGCCGTTGGTCTGGGGGTGATAGGCGCTGGTGTAGCGATGAACGATTTGGCATTGCTTGAGCAGGGCCTCGACGGCGTCCGAGAGAAAAACACGGCCGCGGTCACTTAGAAGTTCTTTCGGGGCGCCGTGACGAAGAACAAGACTGCGTAGAATGAAGTGAGCGACATCGTTTGCGGTAGCAGATTTGAGAGCCGACGTTTCGACGTAACGGGTGAGATGGTCAACGGCAACGATGATCCACCGATTATAAGCCGAAGTAGTTGGAAGCGGGCCATAAAGATCAATGCCGACGCGGTCAAAGGGACGGCCAGGGCAAGGTAACGGCTGCAAAGGAGCGGCGGCGGAGTGGGGAGGTTTCTTGCGAAGTTGGCAGGCGGTGCATGACCGAATGTCCTGACGTATGTAGCGGTACATACCTCGCCAGTAGAATCGCTGACGAAGGCGAGCATATGTTTTCAGTACACCGGCGTGGCCGCATTGTGGAGCGGCGTGAAAAGAGGCACAGATTGTAGCACGGAGGTGTCGAGGGATGACCAACAGCCACTTCCGGCCGTCGGGGAGGTAATTACGGCGGTATAAGAGGCCATCACGAACGGCGAAGTGGTGGGCTTGGCGGCGAAGGGTCCGGGTCGAATGATGCGGCGAGGGATTGTTCAGGAAGTTTAGCAGCGAGGTGATCCAAGGATCCTTCAGTTGTTCGGAGAGCATATCAGGGATGTTGAACGAAGAGAATTCGTAGGCACAGACGAGGGCAGAGGTTGACTCGCATGGGAGTGGTGAACGAGAAAGGGCGTCGGCGTCCGAGTGCTTGCGGCCGGAGCGATAAATGACGTGTATATCAAACTCCTGGAGACGTAAAGCCCAGAGGGCGAGTCGGCCAGAAGGATCTTTGAGGGAGGATAGCCAGCATAGGGCGTGGTGATCTGTGACGACATAGAAGGGCCGGCCGTAAATGTAAGGGCGGAACTTGGCAATTGCCCAAATGATGGCGAGACATTCTTTTTCTGTGACAGAATAGTTTGATTCCGCCTTGGTGAGGGCGCGGCTGGCGTAAGCGACGACGTATTCCTGATACCCAGGCTTTCGCTGGGCAAGAACTGCGCCCAAGCCCACACCGCTCGCGTCAGTGTGAACTTCTGTCGGACAGGCGGGATCAAAATGGCGAAGGATGGGGGGAGAGACCAGCAGGCGGCGTAAAGTGCTGAACGCGGTATCGCAGGCGGGGGACCAAGACGAAAGGTTCGGGCTGCCGGCAAGAAGCTGCGTTAAAGGGGCGATGATACTGGCGAAATTTCGGATGAAGCGGCGAAAATATGAGCATAAGCCTATAAAACTACGAAGTTCTTTTAAGGTGGTTGGTTTGGGGAAGTCAGCGACGGCGCGAAGTTTGGCAGTGTCAGGAAGAACGCCGTCTTTGGAGATGACATGGCCTAATATTGTGAGCTGCGTTGCAGCGAAGTAACATTTTTTCAAGTTTAGTTGGAGGCCGGCGTCCGTAAGGCTAGCGAGTACGCGCTGAAGGCGGTGCAGATGGGAAGGAAAATCTTTGGAAAAAACGACAATGTCATCTAGGTAACACAGACAAGTTTCCCATTTGAGGCCACTGAGAATAGTGTCCATCATCCTTTCGAATGTGGCTGGAGCATTGCAGAGGCCGAATGGCATCACATTGAACTCATACAAGCCGTCTGGGGTGACGAAAGCGGTTTTCGGCCTGTCGTTCGCTGCCATCGGGACCTGCCAGTAGCCGGAGCGTAAGTCGAGGGATGAAAAATACTCCGCTCCCTGCAAGCAATCCAGTGCGTCGTCGATTCTGGGTAGTGGATAAACATCCTTGCGTGTGATCTTGTTGAGACGGCGGTAGTCCACACAGAACCTGATGGAGCCATCTTTTTTCGTCACCAAGACAACAGGAGAGGCCCAAGGGCTGTGAGAAGGCTGTATTATGCCGCGCCGAAGCATGTCGTCAACATTGTCACGGATGACGCGGCGCTCGCTCGGCGAGACTCGGTACGGTCGCTGACGCAAGGGAGCGTGGGTACCAGTGTCAATTGTGTGAGAGACTGCCAATGCGCGCCCCAAGGAGGGCTGGGAAAGGTCGAAAGTGTTGCGGAAGCGGCAGAGAAGTTCCAAGATATGGTCACGGTAAGCGGACAGAAGGTCGGGAGCGATGTTACGACGAAAGACGTCGATGGAAATCGGATCGGGCGCTGTCGCACAACAGGCTAAGGCAGTAACTGGGGAGCAGGCACGGGTATCGGAGAATTCGGAAGCAAGAGCAGGGTCCAGTTCTTCAATAGAGCCGAGGCATTCGCCGCGAAGAACAAACGACGGGCAAGAAAATGGGTTGGTGACATAGATGGCGCAGTGGCCATCGGAAATCGAGACAACGGCGAATGGAATGAGGAGGCGCTGATGGCGAGTGGCTGCTGCGGTAGGTGTGAAAAGAACAGGGCCGCTGAGGAAAGAGTCGGGGCGGAGCGGAACGAGGGCTGAAGAGGAGGGAGGTATGTCGGTGTCGGCAGCCACAAGAAGCTTAGCGGAGCGCACAGGTACGTCACACAACGAAACATCACACAGGGGAGAAAGCTCAAGTTCCGCACGGGCACAATCAATCACTGCACGGTGGGTCGAGAGGAAATCGCAGCCGAGGATGACATCGTGAGAGCAGGCGGTCAGCACAACAAACTCGATGGTATAGGCGACGTCGTTGATAGAAACGCGGACCGTGCAGGCTGCGATGGGGTGGATGCGCTGAGAGGTGGCCGTACGTAGTGAAAAGTCAGACAGCGGCGTTGTCACCTTACGAAGTTTGCGGCGAAGAGCATCACTTATTACTGACACTGCAGCACCCGTGTCGACGAGCGCGAGAACGGGGACGCCTTCAACAGACACCTCAATCACGTTAGCAGGAGAACACGGAGGACTTAAAAAGTTGGCAAAACACGCAGTTCTTGCCTCCTGAACTGCGGCAGTCAGTTTTCCTCTGGGAGAGGGTCCGGGCGGCGGAGCATCGGAGAAATGGAACGTCGACGAGGGGAAGGCGAGCGGCGAGTAGGGTACTGGGAGCGATGTGTAGAGGAGGCAGAAGAGACATTAGGCAAGGGCGGCCCGGAATCGTAGCGGAAATTGCGCATTAAATCGCCAGAACGAGGAGATCGCTGACGGCAAAAGCGTGCGACATGGCCCGGAAGACCGCAGGAATAGCATATCGGTCGATTGTCCTCGGTACGCCAGGGGTTCGTAGGGGTTCGGCGGGGTCGACGAACCGGGACCTGCGGCGGGGGTATAGACGGCGGTGGAGCATAAAAGGCCGGGCTGCTAGGGTAGGCGGCATAGGTGAGCGGCGCTGCCACAGGAGGAGGTGGGGGACTGGATGGCAGAACTGCAGCGACCTGCTCCTGAATAGCACGACGGATAGTGGGCGTGAGAGATGGCGCCAGGTCGTGCGGAGGGCAGACGGGGTCGGGAATGTGATGCAGCAGAGAAAGCTGACGAGCGATCTCTTCGCGGATGAAGTCTTTAACCTGCTGCGTGAACAGGGACTGCTCAGCAGACGAGCCACCAAGGGCCAAGCCAGCAAGACCCCCCGCAGGCGCGCCGGACTGCCGCGTAGATGCGCGTTGCTTGCGGAGTTCGTCGAAGCTTTGGCACAGCTGGATGACGGTAGCGACGGAGGTGGGGTTCTTCGCCAGCAGCATCTGGAAAGCGTCATCGGCTATGCCTTTAAGTATGTGGTTGACTTTATCCCCTTCGGACATGGAGGGGTTGACACACTTGCACAGGTCAACGATGTCCTCGATGTAGCTTGTGAACGTCTCGGAAGGGAGCTGAGATCGAGCACGAAGGCGTTGCTCGGCGCGAAGCTTCCGGACGGCGGGGCGGCCGAAAACGTCGGCGAAGCTCGTTTTAAAGGACGACCAGGTGGGAAGATCGGCCTCATGGTTGCGAAACCATAGGTTGGCAACGTCCGTGAGGTAGAAGAGGACGTTGCTAAGTTTCACGGAATCGTCCCACCGATTGTAAGTGCTGATGCGCTCATTGGAGGCCAGCCAATCGTCGACGTCTTGGTCATCGGTGCCACTAAATGGAGAAGGGTCACGCTGGCGCTGCACCCCGTGACAGAGTACGGTGGCAGGGATGGGCTGCGATGGTTCACTCGGACCTTCCGGCATGGTGGCGGAGACGAGGATCGTTCCACTTCGAAGTTCCAGGATGAGGACCGGGACGGGAACCGAGGCACCTCCACCAAATGTCAAGGCGTTTATTTGAAGCACAGGTCGGTTGGTCTTGGTTGACCGGCGACACGACGGGCACACTCACAGGCGTCGTTCGAAAAACCCAGCTGCACTTCGTCTGCTTCTTCGTTGTCCCGCTTGAACTCGTCCGCTCGCTGCGCTGCGCCTGTCGGTCCCATTACAATATATATATATATATATATATATATATATATATATATATATATATATATATATATATATATATATATATATATATATATATATATATATATATATATATATATATATATATATATATATATATATATATATATATATATATACGGGGTTAACTGCAGGGACGCGTACTTACATCGGTTCGATTAATTTTTCTTTGGCTGCTAATAAAGGCCACCATATGATGCAAATTCCTGCCTAATGTTACCACATGCCTCGCAAGTGCTAAACAGCGGGTGTTGAACGAAATGTTTCCGAGAAGTATAAATGCGTGTAAACTGTATGACATGTTTCTTATATAACCCAGTAATATCGTAGTAAATCGGTAACGAACACCAATTTTCATTAATTTCACAGTCGAAAATTTGACAGAAGCTTGTAAAAAAAATATTTTGTAGTTCTGTATTAAGGACAGATTATTATGTTGTTTTGTAGTATTTTTCTCTGATACTATACTTTTTTCCCTGCCAATTTTGTGTAGTCTGTGCTTCATTAGCACAGAAAGAACTGAAAGTTTAGTGGTTACTACACCAAATTCATGTTTTTACTACATGTTCTTGGTTAAAAACGTTAAGAAATCTATTGTGATGACAGAAACTTTTGGTTGTGTATTTCAACTGCATTTGTCAATACTATACATAAATTTAAACATTTACAGGATATTATCATTGATAAATTCCGTGCTAGTGCTAGCACCTAACCTGTTATCGTAGCCTGTATTTTTGTCAAATTTAGTGTCAGCTTTGAACAATAATTTCGTTTGGTCCAGGGAAATGAATTACAAAAAAATACTGATATTGACGGAGTCAGCGTAAAGAAGCCGCAGAACAAGGCATGCAAGCAGCACACACACCACCGCTAGTGCTCCTTCTCCTCCTTCCTCGTTTTTCCGAGAGCACTGACTGATATTCTAAACCAAAGTAGACGGCATCTGTTGCTTCAGTGACAAAGGACTGACAAGGAGAGGCTACCGAAAAGTCGCCTTGAAAAGTAGTTCACAGGCGAAAGCGCAGCTGTTTTTTAGCTTCCAGTGCAGCTGAAATGTGCTACTTAAAGTCACTTTTTTAATTATCTGGCACCACTCCCATGCTAGAGCATAATAACAAAAAAGTATGTAGAAAACAGAGACGCCATCTGGAAAAAGATAGCTGACTTTCGTGACTTTTTCTTACTTCATCGAATATTTTTAATCGCCTAGTGCGCACTGAAGGGCATTGCCAAAGAGGGAACGCCAGAAGAAGCTGTGAAGGCACTGAAAGGAATTGGACTAATTCTTCTGAACACCCTTGGCTTAGGTAAGTGAAAGTATTTATTCGCAAATACTGCAGATGTATGGCACTGATGTACCTTTCTTATAAAACGAGGCGGCCTTGCCTGCCTAACAGGCAGAGCTGTTCGATGACTACGCTTTTTATAAAAAAGGAAGATTTAATAGAAGAGCAAAGAAAGGAAAATTATATTTTACAGATAGTCGCTTTTAAATCTGCACGTATATTTTCCCACACAATGCGCGTTCTGCCGAGCTGCTTAAATAGGACCTAAAGGTTGAAGAATGAGAGTAAAGGAAAAAGGAATGCGGTCACTGACCAAGTCAAGAAGTTCAAGACGTTTCGGAACCTCCTACGGGTTTCTTGAACACTTAGCGGGACAAAAAATCGTCGCGTCTTATATACGCAACAGGTGGTGTAAAGAGCGTGCGTAGATAGGTGGCATATGGTTCCTTGTATCCGGTTCATGGTAGCTGGTGTCGATTGGATGATTAGATGTTCCATCAGCCGCTGAGATGACACGTTCCTTTGCCTCGCGATGGCAGTGGCGTGGTCCCAGTCAGTCGTGTGAGCATGTTCTTGTACATTCTGGGTAGTGCCGTTCGTTGCGTGATTGTTTCGTATGTCTTGTTTGTGGTCTTTAAGCTGTCTTGGGAACTTTCCCGTTTCGCCAACGTAAACCTGGGGGCAATCAGCACATGGGATCTGGTAGATGACACCTGTAAATGCTTTAATCGGCAGTTTGTCTTTCACATTCACGAGCTGGTTACGGAGCTTGCTGGTCGGGATGTGGGCAACGCACATGTCATATATTGAAAACACGAGCGATATTGCCTCGCGATTCCCTGCACGTAAGGAATGGCTGCACGTGCCTGGAATGTCTTGTTGCTCTGTGTTTGTGGCTTTAAGATCCGCTTGTGAATATTGCAGGCAAAGCGACTAGGGTAGCCGTTATTAGTCAGCTCTCGGTGAATCGTCTTCAGCTCGTTTTGCAGTGAAATGCCTTCTGAGCAGATGCGTACGTAAGGAACGTGTTATTAAGGATGATACCAGTGACGTCTTGTGGCCAGCCGGATGACAATACATAAAGTTGCGGTAGCAGCCTGTATGCGTAGGCTTCCTATAGACCGAGAAGGTGAAGGTGGCCTCTTCTAATGCCTCACCAGACGAATTTTCGTCCAACCATTGATTAAGAATGAGAGTGATAAAACGGGCAAGCAACTCCCGCTGTCAGAACTGTGACATAACGTTTGCTAAACTGGAGCGTTGATAACTTTACCTGTGAAGAGTAAAGCGAAATGTTCTGAAAACACAATCATACTTTCACTGTCAGCTGCATTTTCGTTGGTTTCAGACGTTACGTCTCGTAAGATGCTCAGTTCGTCATGCGCACATTTTTCTTCAAAGACGTTCAAGAGCCATAGGTAAATTTGCTCGGAAAATGTTCAAGGACAGGACGGAAACCTAGGACTATACAAGAGACACGAAAGAATGCCGGTGAAAAATGCCCTCTGGTCGAAAATGTGGTCCAGCCAGAATAACGCGATAGTGGCAACACACGTTAGTAGTGTTGTGTGGCTTTGTCTTGTTACTTGTGTGACGAATATCGAGAGTGTACGGCCTTGTCTTCGCACCGGTGCGGGTTGTCCTGGCGCTGGAGCTGTCTCGCCGAGAGGAAAGAAGCCGCCGTCAACACACCGGCCATGTTCACGGGGCGACAAGACATTTTTAACGCGCACTGCCAGCGGTAACACCAGCAGGACCGCTCGAGCGGTTGGGTGCCACGAGATAGACAATTCCTAACATATTATTACGCCCCCCTCCCTCCCCACCTTAGCGCAAAGTTTCATAATCGCAGAGAAAAATAAAGGCAATAATCGATGAATATCACAAGATCTAGCGCTACGCGCCAAGTTATGTGAAGTGGTTGAGTTCCTAATCAAAAGCGGCTTAAAGATAGCAGTTGATTCGCAGAGGACAATACGAAATGGCAAAATTATATGAGATCGTGGTAAAAAAACAAACTTGAAAGCCAATGATTGCTTGTTTCTTTTATCCGCCCAATGCAACGTACACACAGAAAAAAGTTCATTGGACCATCATCATTTTCGGTTTAAAATAAAGTTTTTTCAATCCATTCTGGAGAACGTTCTTGCGGGCTTGCTGGTTCATCATAGCAGAAAAAAAAAACTGCGCAAAATGACCAGGGCGACAAGCGAAGGAAAAGAAACATTCCGCGCACGTGGTATTGTGTTTCGGTCATTTGCTTTTAGTCCTCGTCATTTTGCTCAGCTTGTCCTTTATTTTAGAACCACCCTGTTTAGACCACCTTAACCTTCTTTTATCTCACAGCGCTTTGAGGCCGAACATGACGTCGTCCTCTTGTCTTCACGTCTGTGTGTTCGTACCTGTGTGTTTACGAGGGGGGCGACCCTGAATCAGGCATTAATTTACATTTATGTCTGGCTCCTAGGAATCTATTACATCTGCCTGAATAAAATTACTTTGACTTTGACGTCAAGCACAGCTAGCGTAAAGTTGCTGAAAACTGGCAGAACTTAGTTCCTCAACGTGTGAAAGCAGTTTCACTGCGCCTTTGTCAGTACTTGAAGTATTTCCAATTTCAGTACTCCTATCAGCATGGAGTTCTCATTTGCTGGTTAAAGAGATTGATACCACCCAGGTGATGTGCTGAAGAAAGTGTCAGGGGCCGGCATGTGGTGCGGCAGCTGTAAACGGGTTTGCAAAGATCCGCTCCACCTCAATCAGGGTGACACGGGACTCCTCGCCAAGGTAAGCCAACATTGCGGATAGTAGATGTTCCAGCATCAAGTGGTGTTAAAAAAGTGGTAGGGTTTTAGCGTAGGTTTACCCAGCAGACGTGTGAAAGCACCTGTTCATCTTCGCCTTTTATACCTGGCATGTGCGTTCCCCGCTATTCATCTTCACACCCTCGCTCTACTCGGCCGCAGCCTGCGCGACGTTCCTCCCAGCTCATCCGAGCTTCCTCCCATTTCCTGCAGCTTGCGCCAGGCTGCTCCGAACTAACCCAAACTTGCCCCGGTTACTTCCAGGCTTCACACAAGATTCTTGGTTGAGTTTTGGCTTCGTTAAGTATAGTGCTTCCGGACTAAAACAGCCGATAGATGTGGATATCATGAGTCGCTGTCAATGGTAGTATCACCTCGATCAAAAGCTGTTTCTTCTGCGTCCGTTTTTAGTGACGATGCAAAGTGACGGATTAGAGAATAAAATAAATGAAGTTCTCTGGAGCGCTCAAAACAGTTTTTGAGCAGTCCGTTAGCAGTTTACGTTGAACAGTATTATAAGATAAGGAGCTGTCATTTATGTACTCTTTTTCATTATGCTTAAAGGTGCTCTGAAAGGGACTTGAATAACGTTGCAGTATGCCTGGGATGTTAAAGCACGCCGCTTATCGAGTGTTGTCCAACAAGAATTTTTTTAATTCTCTTTGTATAAGCTGTGTTATCTGTAGCAAACATCTGAATTTCAGCGCGTTCGCGCCTTTTCCTCTCCTCTCGTCACTTTTTTCAAGCTGGATGGTCGGAGCTTCTCCGCTGGACCCACCTCCGAGGCCGGAGCTTCCCGCACCTCCTGGAACGCGCAGGGCGGGCACTTTCGCGTACGCAGCCATTAAAGGGACTATGCAATGAATTAAAAGTCTCTTGCAAATGTTTTCAACGCTTAGAAATGATGCTAAGGAACATTTACATTAAGTATGAGTCTTCGGAACTCAGCCGGCAATTTATTATGAATTTTTAAAAATCGTGTTTTTGAAAATTCGCGGGCCGATTGTTGTTTTCGTAGTGACCGGTTTTGAAAGTAAGATCGTGAAATTAGACGTAACTAGTTCCATGACGTCGGCAGGCACACACACGCTGTCATTTGCTGGACACACTTCCGGTAGCCGTGAAAGTCGTCTGCTCGTGCCGCCGCGCGAGCCCCTCGGGCAAACGCGAGCCAGGTCACTGCCTTCGCGCATATCGTTTCAATTTACCTCTGCCGCCTCTTTCTGTCGGGAGTTCTGGAGCCACCCGCAGTGTCTTTTTTGTCCGCAACAACAGACGACAAACAAAAGAATCCGCAATCCAAAAAGGCGAAGAGAGACCGCGGAGATGTTCCCGATGCTGCTGCCGGGGCACTGGGTGCGGCAACCGGAAGTGGCAAACCGAACGTCAGCGGATGACGTGTTCATAGGCGGGGCCCAGTCCCAGACCTGTTTTCTTTATTTTCTTCTCGTGCCCCGCGTGTACGAGTTGAGGGGGGAGAGTAGGAGCGTAATTTCTAATCTTCTATATCCTGGTTGCTATCGATGCTAGTTCAAAAATTCTTGCACTAAGGTGACGAGTGATCGAATGCCAATCTCTCGTCTGCTTTATGTATCCTCAATTAATTTATTGCATAGTCCCTTTACGGCGACCCCGGCAACGGCTTTTACAGTCTCTGCTGCTGGTAAATAAAACGATCAGACTGTCCAGCTAAGCGATGGGGTTCTAAGTCGCCGACCTTAATGACCCCCTCTTGAGAGCTCGTCCCTCTTTAAGGGAAAAAGGTCGTCGGCCCTTTGCGACCATGACAAGGCCGTTCGCGGTCTCACTCCCCATTTCACGCGGCCTTGGACAGCGTCCGAAGCGCGCTACCCGTTGTCATTATTCTAACCCCTCTGGATTTCCCAGGGAGACAGCAGTTCCAGGCGAAAGGGGGAAACGAGCCACCGGCTCCGTGAGCTTCTAAGTTAACAATGCCTATCCATGAAAATCACATGGGGATGCTTCGCAAACGAGGCTTATTAAGGCAAATCATAGATACCGATATAAGCGACAACTTGCCTGTCTATTTACTTGTAAGCAGAATAAATGAAAGAAAAAACAAACACGTTTTTCGAAAGAGATAACACAGCAGCGCACTCCGGTTTAAGGCCATCATCGTGGGCTTTTCTGGGACCGAGCATATCGCGCGCATAAAACCCAATGAGGCGTATGAAATTTTTGTAAATTATATGACCCAATTGTAGCCCCTGTTTTCATACAAGACAGTGAATAGCGCACGAAGGATTCCTAAGCACGAAAATATTAGAAAAGATTACCCTGAAAATCGCCTGTAGCAAAGTTCGCTTACACAAAGAACAAAATTGATTTTACAGAAGCTAAAAGTGTAGGAAATGAGCTTGTTGCTGTACTGAGAAAGGCAAGAGCAAGGTATTGCCATTATTATTTTCTCGTAGCATAAACCGATCAGAGCCGCGGCTGGGAATATATCGAAATCAAAGCAATTTATAATTCTGGTGAAGCGTTTTCCGGTGGTCTATCGGCAAACCTCTTTAGTAACTAATATGAATCAATTCGCAACTGCGCTAGAAAGATATATTTGGAACATATTGATATTAATCAAACTAAATTCCTTATTTTGTTCCTCGGCCGGCGAATGCGAAGCGGAATGCACTCTTTTGAACTTGAGCATCTGTAGTGCCTGCGAGGATGAAGACTTATTAAGTTAAAACAATAAAGTATGTTGCATACCTTATAGCTTCCCCTTTCACATATATAATTAATTTGGTATTATCAAGAGGAATATTTCCGGAAAGCACTAAATTTGCTGAAGTGATTTTATTATATAAAAGTTATAATAAAAGGCTCTTAAAGAACTACAACCTAACTTCAATACTTCAAGTTCTGCCTATATAAGCCGTCTTGAAAACTTAAACACAGCAGACTGACGAACTTTTTATCTAAATATTCATTGCAAAGCAGTTTCAAAAAAAGGATTCCGAAGGAACTATTCAACTAAAACAGAGCTAATGAAGCAAAAAAAATAATTCTACATCATTATTCTAATCTGTTAACATTAGGTATTTACACATATCTGTCGATTGCATTTGACACCCTCTCCCACAGCATGTTAACTCACAAACAGTTCCCTACAACGTGCATTGCATTGCGCATTACTTTTTCACATCTTATTTAATCCACCACAAACAGTATGTCTCATTCGTTGATCATTCCTCGGTACTTATGTACATTAGTACAGACGTACCACAGAGAAGTATTTTGGGACCCCAGTTGTTCTCTCTATACGTAATTGATTCTCAAGGTATTATCTCTGATCCTGAGGTCACTCTAATGTGCTACTCTGATGATGCTAAACTCCTCCTCACAGGAAAAAAAAAACGCAGAAGGTGCTGGAAAAAACGGTTAACCGAATCTTAAAACTTACTAGAGACTGGATGGATGAGAACTTCTTACTTGTACACACTGCAAAAACAAAAGCGGTACTATTCCGGCCTAACAACAAATGTTTAGCCCTGAATGGGTATTGGTGCCATTTCCATTCATTTTGTCGACTGCATAAAGGAGCTAGGGTTCAATTCTTCTATAATTTAAGTTGGAACTCGCATATAAATGTCATACATAAAAATCATGCAAGATCATTTTATACTTAATAAAAATCGAGAAACAATAACCGAAAGAGTAATAGTTCTTATTTACAATTATTTGTGTTGCGTTGGGTTTTATGACACATAGGCAACCCAGGCCATCATGCGCTATAATTATTTAATTTTGTTCAAGTTAAATTAGAAAATAAAGGTCGAAACGTATATTAAACTCTTACTCAATTTGCAGAAAATAGTCTTTAGAATAGTTGCAAATGTACCTTTTCAATTTCCCTCTGGGCAGCTCTTTGACTATTTTCATCTAGTTAGAATGGCTTGAATAAATATCGCTTATGCTACTCATATCGCACTGAAAATAGGGGAAATAATTCACTCTTGTAATCCATCGAAGCCTTCGCCGAACCCGCTTCTTTACGAGCCGCCACCCTGAATATACTGACAGGTGCCTGAACTCCGTTATAACTACTCCCTGCATTCCTAAACACATACTGTTCTATCAGTGTTAAAAATATCAAAAGTAAGGAACTTTTTATTACTGGTGTATCAAAGGAACACTTTCATAATATTTTGGTTTAAAATGTAATTATGTTTTAGGGCTTGTTTCTTTTGGACTTCATATTTGCCGCTTGAGATGTTTCTCTACCTCATGATTACCTTTTGCTTTCTCTGATATTTTTTTATGGACTGTTGCCAATTTGCGTCCTTCTGTTAGTTATTTATGTACAATTTTGTATTTAATTTTGTTTACCAGCGTATGCAACGCAGTAGGCGCATGTGGTTTTAAATGGAACTCTAAATATACACACGCTCGTTCTGAACTTCGTCTCGGTGTGTGCGTAGCTGCTGCCATCAGTTCTAGGGGCAGCCACGTCGCCAAGCTACGGCGAACGGTAGCTTTTGTGGCTGCTGCCTCCTTTGCACAAAAGGAGAAGAAATAAGCGAACTTGAATCAGAAGTCTCGCGCGACATGCTTTCAAGCAAATGTCGCTGACGACTGTCGTACAGGAACGGACTACATATATTGTCACATTCGTGCCTTGAACGAATGTGACAATATATGTAATTTTTCAAAACAGAACATGGCGCAAATAAATATTTCCTTCTTAATGCTTAATACTGGGCGTAATATTTCTCGCACTTTTCAGTGCATCGACGATGCAGGTGTGTTCTGTCAAAAGGGTGCCCTCGCTGAGGTAAGACAACGGTCGTTCGTGTACATTGCTTTTTATTTATTTACCTCTGGCTCATACCTGTCCTCTTGTTGCCTCCATAAATTTAACATTTTCTGCTCGTGCGCGTTGTTCGCTGCTTCCTCGATATGATTTGAATGTTTCTACCTCTAGCTCTCTCTAACTCGTGTTCTTTAAGTTATTTTTAAAAGCAGTCTTTTAATCCTTTATTTCAAGCGATAGAAATTTGAAGGAATGCTTTTATGGCCATTGACTTCAATTCATCATTATGCAGGACACCATTTACGAGGAGCTATTTGAAACATTGAAGGTAAGTGGGACATTTTTTTTTTCATCTTCTGTGTGGGACACCAAAGGCCATCCTTTATGCAAAGACATGTGGTGGACAAAATTTAGTGGTATTTTTGTGCGGGCACATTTATATAGCCCAGAAAGATTAATAGCCACGAAGAAAGCATTTTAAGTAAAGAATTTGGGACGCTATTGTTAATTTTGCCTCAGCAGTCTTTAATTCCGGGCCACAGCACCAAAGAGCTGTCAAGGGGCGAGCATCCGACGTAATTATTTGGGCCAGCCTCCATGAGGAATTCCCGCTGCGAGATATTTTAGCACAGCGCGCTGCAGCTATTTTTCGCGCTATTAATGCGAGAAAGGAACGAACACGTGGATGCAAAAAGCTAAGCTAGGCTCAACAAGTTAAACGAGCGAAAGTGTGGTTATACCTCATTATGCTTGATCTTGCTTGGCTGACTTGGTTTACATGACTAAACATGGTTATGCCGATCCAGTTTTCACATCAGGCGATACGGCATAGTATAGCGAGATATAACCAAATGGCCTCAGAAACCTAGACGGTCAAAAATCAAGTGACCACTCTTGTCATGGCTAGTCATAGGTTGCCTAGGCATGCCGTGGTCATGCATGGCCATACATAGTCACACAATGCTAACTTAGTCTGTGCTTGGCCGCCCCTGGCTGTCCAAGGCCAGACCGCGCGTACCGAGGCGAAACTGGGAGAAACCTAGCGTAGTAGAGCTTTCGCTCTATAAGCCATTCGTTGAGCTGCTATTTATGCCAGCTGCAGCGGCGCTGTTTTTACGCGCAGTGGCTGCAAAACTGAGAAGGGGCTATGCATGTACGCGAGCAAATACGAGGCGAAATATTCTCAGGGACACCTATTAACAATATGTGCTGGCAATGCAATAATACCAGAAGCTGTTGATGCATTTACATCGAGTTTCGTTTTATTTCATAGTTGGGGTAGAAGAAAGTTATTGCTCATAGCGTAAATGAAACCTGGTACATTCCGACGCTAGCATTAATTGCAAAATGCTCTCTGCTCACTGAAAGGGCCAGTAATTCAGAGTAGGAAAAGGGCCGAACAGATAGGTAATGTACGTGGATGCGTATTTATGCACGCCTATCAAAGAAACATTTCCCAACTCGCCATCTACCTTTAAGAGGCCGAACGCGATAGTGTTAGAAGTCGCCGCTGCAAACGCCTTTTTCAAATCTCTGCATTCGCTGCACGCTCACGAGCATGCTGTTCTGCTGGCGCCCGACGCCTAAGAGTATCAGCCTTTCTCTTTCGCAACTGCGTGCTCTCGTGTAGCCTACGCCTCTTTTCTTCAGCCTCTATCTTTCGTAGTTCACCATCGCCCTAGCGTTTACGCCGCATTGATGCAGCCTCTCGTGCTAGTCCAGAGGCATCCTGGTTAGCGCGCGACGCACGTTTAAGCTCACCGCCATCTTTCGGGGACCGCAGCTGGGCGGTTTACTAATGTACCACGAAGGAACCGGCTCTCCACTCAGGTAACTCAGGTGTACTTCGCAAGGGGATATCATCTGTTATGATGGAAATGTACAGCGCAAATAAAGACGAGGACACAAGGAACACACGAGCGCTGACTTGCAACAGTTTATTTCAAAACTTCGACTAGTATTTATGAAAAAACCAGGCAACTATCACACATGCGCAGTAGGTGACCCATTCATATGTAGGCGCGAATATAACAGCTCCTTACTAGTAAGAGCAATAGATGCCCTGGCCACGCAGGACCCACCCAACCGGTCTAGTCTATCATTTCAGCCTCTATTATCTCTCGAGTGAGTTGGCAACGGTTTTCGACGATAACAGAGCATTCTTGGTAAGCAGGCTGGCACACGAACACTTCATCTGAATCTCTATCATTTTCATCTTTACCGTTTTTCATACATTCCCTACAGTGTGCGTCCAGAAACCCTCCTCGCCGTTCAGACACATTATTGCAATATTCTCGGAGGTGGTCCTTAAAACACCTACTGCTTTGCCCTGCATAGCTCTTCCCACATTTCAAAGGGATGCTGTAAACAATCGAATGCGTACATTCTACGAATTTTGTTCGGTGCTTCTTTTTGCAGTTCTGATTCTTTGAATCACTGGACCTGAATAGTCTGCATAATTTTTGCAGCTTATCGGGGTCAGAGACAAGAACTTTTACGTTCCCCCGTTCGCCGACCTTTTTCAGGCGATGAGACAGGCCATGAATGTACGGGATCACAGCGATCCGTTTTGTTGAAGGCGATAGTGACGAACGAGCCTCTTTTGAGCACAGGTGCTTAAGAATGGTTTCCGCGACGCTGATCAAAACATGAGTAGGATGCCCCGCGGATCTTAGACGAAGGATCTGTTCACTGAACCTAGCAGCCATTAGCAGGACTAGATTTACAAAGCGCATTTTTCAAGCATAACCCTAGAATTTCCCTCTTTACCAGTTTGGAATGCGCAGAGCCGAATGGAAGCAGTGGCTTGTTAGCGCGTGGCTCGTACTTCCAGTAGATCTGTGGGTTGCGAAATAAAAGCCTGATGTCCAGAAATCGAATAATGCCGTCAGAAGGCATCTCATGCGCTAATTCTAGAGTCGACAAGCCTGCACGTAAGGAGGTCAGTGTGTTAGCTAGTACTTCAAAAGAGTCTGAACAGCAGTCAAGGAATATTAGAAAATAAACATACCTAAAAATCTTGGTTACTTTAAAATTTGGTAGGCAGCTACAAAGCACTATGTCCAGATGAGCTAAAAATAAATCACTAAGAACCGGGGCAATACAGGAGCCAAAACAAATTCCCTCCTTGTGCAGATTTGGGTGGCCTTCCCATTGGATAAAAGTTGACCGAAGATAAGACCTAAGAAATTCCAAGAAACCACTGCTTGACATTCCAGTTTCATTCATGAAAGCTACGTTTCCGAATATATCAATCAGTCCTGGACACAAGAGAGCAAGCCTGACTGTGGCAACGAATAGAAAATATCATTTATGTCTAAAGAGAAAGCCCCGAGGTCCCTATGCGGTGAACACTCGAGGTAATTCAAGACGGCCTCAGAGTTCTTGACTTTGAAAGGGTCTTCAATGCGTAACAGGTCGAGCTTTTTCCGAAGAAACATGGCAATGGACTTTTGCGAAGTGCCATTTTCTGAGACAATTGTCCTGAAAGGGTTGTCAACCTTATGAGTTTTTGACGTTAAAAAGACCAAGAAAATCACGGCGACTTGCTCTTATACTCTTACTTTTTCTAACTTCAGCTTAGTACAGAGCTGCTTTGCTTGTGTTTTAACCTTTGACATAGCTAAGTTCTTGCAGGGATTAAAGGCATTCGAAACTGCTTCTAAGGCATTGACCTTAAAAAACCCGTGAGACAGCACAGCAAATTCCCCTCCTTGTCAGCGGGTAGAACACAAAGAGCGTGTTCTTTCGAAAAGAACAAAACGCGCTTGACAGGTACCTTCGGGACAGGCTGCTTGCAGTGATGGAACGCTTCCATGCCGTCCGACACAGCGCAGGGACTCCTCTGCAGAATCACACCGGGCCACCCGTTTGACTAAGGACACAAGCTCCGGGGCTGACCTCTTCTCTTGGACCGCGAACTTGGGTCCCCGTGCGAGCACCTTCTGTATATCCGGAGGCAAGCGGATTTGTTCAAGATTATGGACAGTACCAAGAGACACTGAGCGCTTCTCTGGGAGGGCTCGCCGGAGCTGCCGAAGTTGAAGTTGCCAGATGTGCTTGGTGGTTTGGTCGACAAGGACGGTGAACTCTCGTAGCCGCCTTGCAGTTGTGGAAGGGTCACCAGCGGCGCTGAGCTGCGTGTCAAGAAGCCTTTGGTTAGACGAGCAAGGCGAAGACATTCAGATCTCTGAATTCCGCAGATCCTATTTCCGTGTTTGACAGAAGGCAGGAATCCTCCAAACAAGGCGCGAACGTCCTCTGGCAGAATTTTGTTCCGAATGCAGAATGAAAGTGACCGGGCTTTGCAGACGGCGCTTGCGATGAAAGCCATAGTTGATGAAGGCACACGAGGAACACATAGAAATGAGCCCAATGTAGAAGAAATATAGTTGACTAAGGTGGCAGTCTGGGCTTGTTGGTTATTCATGATGGAAGTGTACAGCGCAAATAAAGACGAGGACACAAGGAAGACACATGGAACACACAAGCGCTGACTTGCAACAGTTTATTTCGAAACTCGGACCAGTATTTATAGCTGAAAAAACCGGGCAACTATCACACATGCGTAGTAGTTGACCCATTCATATGGAGCAGCAAATATGACAGCTACATACGAATAAGAGCAATAGATGGCTTGGCCACGCAGGACCCACCAAACCGGTGTATCATTTCAGCCTCTATTAACTCTCGATTGAGTTGGCAGCGGTTTTTGGCGATAACAGAGCATTCTGACACGCAAACTCTTCACCTGAATCGCTATCATTTTCATCCTTACCGTTTTTCACACATTTCCTACAGTGTGCGTCCAGACACCCTCCTCGCCGTTCAGACACATTACTGCAATGTTCTCGGAGGCGGTCGTTCGAGCACCTACCGCTTTGTCCTACATAGCTCTTCCCACATTTCAAATGGATGCTGTAGACAATCGAATGCGTACATTCTACGAACTTTGTTCGGTGCTTCTATTTGCAGTTCTGATTCTTTGAATCAGAGGTCCTAGGCAGTCTGCGGTGAGGAGGGTTTCTGGACGCACACTGCAGGAAATGTAAGAAAAACAGTAAAGATCATAATTATAGCTATTCAGGTGAAGAGTTTGTGTGCCAGCCTGCTTACCAATATTGCTCTGTTATCGCAAAAAACCGCTGCCAACTCACTCGAGGGATAATAGAGGCTGAAATGATAGACCGGTTGGGTGGGGCCTGCGTGGCCAAGCCATCTATTGCTCTTACGAGTATGGAGCTGCTATATCTGCGCCAACATGTGAATGGGTCACCTACTACGCAGGTGTGATAATTGCCTAGTTTTTACATATATACTGGTCTGAGTTTCGATATAAACTGTTGCATGTCAGCGCTCGCGTGTTACGTGTGTATTCCTTGTGTCCTCGTCTTTATTTGCGCTGTATTTCCATCAGGAATCACCAACATGCCCAGACTGCCACTTTAGTGATCATCAGCTAATTGAACATTATTAATGTAGCGACCATCATCATCTGTTTGACTTCGCCCATGGCAGGGCTATAAGGCTTCTGGCATATCTCTTCAATTACCCGGTCCGGCACCAGCTGCGATTGTCTTATCCTCGGACACTTCCTAATCTCTTCCGCTTATCTAATTTCTCCTGGAGCCCCTCCTATGTGATTCCTAAGGTTAGCTAAGGTCCTTTATTAACTGTTATCCCCAGTTCTTCCCAATACAGGTATCGGGACACCTCCTTTAAGCATGCGGTAAATAGTACCGATGAGATCGTGTTTTCTTGCCTGACACCTTTCGTAATCGGTATTTTTATCACTTTTCATGTAAAGGATCATCGTCGCTCTGCAACCGTGATATTTTCCAGAAACTCTACATACGGCACTTTACAACCTGGTTACGGAATGCCTGCATTATTGCATAGGTTCCGACTAAGCCAACTGCTTTCCCGTGGTAAATGAAGGCTACATGTATAGGTTGGTTATATTCCCCGCATTTCTGTATCACATGATCCATGATGTAAATGTGGGCCATCTTCACGTATCCTTTTTGAAAGCCATCCTGGTCCTTTGGTTGACGGGAGTCCGAGGTTGATCTCGTTCAATTAGAGATTACTTTAGTAAATACCTTGTAAAGGACAGACACTAAGCTGATCGGTGTATATTTTGCCATGCCCTTGACGTTCCCTTTCTTTTGGAATAAGATGATAATACGGTTCATCCAAGATTGCGGTACGCTCGAGGCCACCAGGCACTGCGTATACAGGGTGGCGAGTTTTGATGGCACAACTGCCTCCCCGTCATTCAACAAACCTGCAGATACCTGACCCTTTCTGTACTTCCTCTTTCGTTACAGACGGGATATTTTATTTACGCAAACGACTGGCTTAAGCATTCATATCCTCATTATTCCGGCTACTGTAGAGATATGCGTAGAATTCTTCAGCTATTGTAACACTCTTATGCACATTGATATTCACATTGCCGTCCATATTTTCTAAAGGTGTAAAATAATTTTTCTCTATAGCTAATTTATTTCATTTCTTTATTTTTTTTTATCGTACCCCTCAGGGCCAGTGGCACTAGAGAGGGGAGTGGGAAAAACAAGAATAAAATGAGAAAAATATACAACAGAGGGACAAATTTAAATAACACCCGAGTGTACAATGCTTGCTATGGCTTTGCGGAACATCTCGTAATTATTAAGGTCTGCAATATCGGCGGGAAGGTGATTCCAGTCGCGTGAGGTACGCTGCAAGAATGAATGAGAAAAATATTTGGTATTACAAGAATCCAAACCGAAATTTCGGGGATTATCAGTACGATAGGATACTTTTCGTGAAAGGGGTGGGGGAGGGGGGGGGAGAGTTGCACGGCATCGAGATTAAAATCGCTGTCCGCTTCCATATGAGACGAATCAGCAAACTTTACACCAACGTGTAGATGTGATATGGAGCATGTGTTACCCAACTTGCTGCTAAGCCTGCGCTGGCGGTCCTAGCAGCGTTCTCTTCCCCAGTGCAGGAAATGCGTTCTTAGTACACCTGCAGCAATCATCTGGAACTAAGGCATTCGATTCTAAATGCACTGGTTTGGAAATATATACCCAGGTGTGAATAAATTACTCGTCCCGTTCCGGTCTCCCGTTAAGAATTGATTTTGTATACGTGAAAAGGAATGGATTATTTTTTACTCCTCCCGGGGTCTTTCTCTCGGGCGCATTGGGAGTATAGCTTCCTTCACGGAGTTGCTGCGGTGCACTAAAGAAGTTTTTCTTTCTGGCTCACGGCAAGCTTTACATCTAGCGTTTGGGAATAAAGTTTACAACTTTTCAAGCGCCTAATGAGGACACTACAGGAGTGCATTCTGCTTACTCAGGGAGACATTTTCGGGGCTGCCTTTTCTCCTACGAGGTTTTGTTGAACTGGCGGCATTGTGGTGGCCTTCACAAAAAGTCGCAATGTTATGAAAAAATTTTTAAGTTGCTATGCTTCGGAGAAACCTATATAGTTTCTCTTTGTTGCCGTTCATTGCGCTAAGGTGGACGAGTCATTAATATGTAAATGAAATACACTACAGCTTGGAGACTACCCTAAAATGTATTTTTATCAACCGTGTGACGACACGTACAACGAACAACTTCGTTGATGTTTTCCAAACAAACAACTTGTCTCCAGCCTCGAAAATATTGCACGTAATGTGTTAGCTACTGAGCCTAAAAAAACTGGCGCCTACACGTCACGTACAGCGCTTCACACAAGTCCGCGACGCCAAGTGTTTCTTTACAAGCTACGCCTGAGCCCTGCCGCGTCGCCTAGTCTTGAAGGCTGTGTACGAGCATTATGAATGACACCACACGAATGGACCTCGTCCCGGCGCTGTAGCCTCCATCCCGTGCAACCCGATCGCGGCAGCATGCTGACTGATGTGAGAGTGGACCCTGCTTTTGAAACAATCGTCGCAGAAAAGTGCGTCTTGTCCTATTGGAACTTTGTGGGAATTATTCCAAAAGGATTAAAAACTCCACAACGTGTTCAATTCGTTTCGAATAAATTAGAACTTGCCATATCGATTTGTTCAAAAAATCGAATCGCCAAATATTTTGTTTGGTATTTAGTTAATTCAAATAGATGCGTGCTCCAAGAAACAAAAATATTCATGCAGAATGACAAGCAGATTGGTGGCTATAGTTTGTGCGCATAACTTCGATGCATTGAAAGTTAGACATCCAAGAAAGTAAGGAATGCACGCACTCAGTTATATAGCAAGAAAGTTTATTACTATATCCTGCGCCTAATTTTAATTCGCGTAATATGTGCGCAAGAAATATTGTCTTCAGAGCTGAAATTTAAAAAAAAATTTACCGGGCGAAATGGGATAATAAAACTTTGCCATTTCAATTCGATTCTCTGTAAATATTTAAAAAGAAACCTCATAGAATCTATTTCTTTAATTTGGCGTGCACACATTGCTCGACGATGGAAACATGAAGTTTGAAGAAATGACTTATGAAGTTAACCTAATACTGGACCAAGGCATTCTACCCTCCAACGCAAGAGGAAATCTGCTTTTATTTCTCTCATATTTTCTCTTTACAGTGCACCCCAAAGAACTCTTTTTGTCTCCATGCTTCCATAATGTAAAAAAAAAACATGTTATTGCCACCACGCAAAAAATATCTTGATGTAAATGTGTGATGTAAATTTCGTGTATATAGAACATAGGTAGCAAAGTTGCATTTTTGAGAAAAAGAAGTAGCTATAAGAGTGATCTGTTTGGAAAAACAATGATAATCGTGTCTGTTCCTCCTAACCGAACCCGCACGGTCAGACACACTTGCGTGCTATCTGATAATGTACCACCGAAATTGAACGCCTAGAACGTCAGGATATTTTTCATAATGCAGTTTAATGTACGGTTAACAGAATTTAGTGATATATTATGTGTGTCGGTCTGTATAATTTCCTGCCCGTGAATGTCAGGAGAGTTATTTTTCAGTGCACGCTGCCCTGCATAAAGCCTGTCTTCTGTCTGTTGCAGTGCTTGTTGAATGCGCTTTCAAAGCAAGACTTGCTCACCGTCACGATTGGTTTGATATGCGACATTTCCACGCTGTTCAAAGTAGCCAACGCCGGTGTAGACATACTGACGCTGCTCGATCGGATTACGTTTACTGTGTTAGCAGGACTTACATGTAAGTGTATTCAATTTGTAGTCTTCCTTGGGTTCTTACTCTCATTCAAAAAATACCACTCGTCGTTACTCCGAGATCATAAAACAAAATCCTCAATAAATAATCTGCAGACTGGTTTTTGCGGCTGTCGTGCTATTGCATATTGCAGTGCTAGAGAATAAATGCAATATTTTTTTCTGCTTCCACCAAGAGGTTCTCCTTGACACGTGTAACTGAATTTAATTTTTATGGGAACATTTTTCGTTTCATGCAGCCAAGTGCAGAATAATTTTGTAGTTTACTACTTTGCCTTGGGCTGCTAAAGATAGCAATTATTTTTAAAGTTTTATTTTTGCTCTAGCTGTCGTTTTCAGTAAAAATTTGAAAAGCGACGAACTGATTTATCTCGTTACCAGCGTTCAGTAATAAAATATGTGATTACATGGCGCTAACTGCAACATTCATTCGTGTATCAATGAACGAAACACAATACATCATTGTTCAATAATTTACTAGTAAGTTTAATGAAAGCATTAACTAGATAGCGGGCTAAAACAACACTTTTCGCAGAAAGCAGCTGCAGTGCGCAGTCCGTGGCAGAACGCTAAGAATAAGCATAACAGAAAGACAATGAAGGATTAAGAAGCAAAGTTAGTCGGGCGAGCTTGCACGCAGTACCACAAGAAGGCAACTCGGTGGTAGCGGTAGCAATACGGGCGCTTGGCGGAGGTGAGAAACAGAAATAAACAATGCCGGGCTGGACACTAAAACTGACTCGGAGCTTTTAATGAATCGCACTTATGTTCTCCGGAACGGTATTAAATATCGGAGTTTTTGTAAGACGTGAGCGGAAGTGTATTCTTCACTTTTACAATGTCGTGATGTGTATTGTCGAGCATGCATCAGAAGGACAATTTGAGGCGAATAAGAAGCGGAGAGGCCATGAGTATGCGGCGATGGTAGTAGTCGTTGCCCGGAAAATTCCGAGCGGCTGTAACGTACTCTTACTAACACCTGTCAACACAAACAAAACCGATCAAGGGGTGGGACGGGAGTCGCAGTCCGCTAGAAAACACATCGAGAAGAGGACTTGACAACAGTGGTCGCCCAGAAGAAGACATATCTTCCCGAAATGTTGCCTCACAAACTGAGACTCTCTTCCGCCTATTGTAAATTGTGTGTTGTGTTTTTAAGATAGTAATCTTCCTGGCTTGGGTCTCTACTTTAGTTACCTGTGGAAGCGAAATTACAGTTCGTAGAATTGCATGTGGTACTGAACGACCGTCTAGGCGGCCAGGACGTGTGTCTAAAATGGCTGATAGGGAGATATTATCTTGTGGAGAGACTTTGAGTGCTCCGATCGGTTTGTTCCAGGGTACTCACGGAATTTAGGTAATTTGTTCAGCCCTTTACCTCTCCTGCGGACAGCACGTTTGTAACTGCTTTTTTTCTTTGCTTCTTTTGACTTACAGGTTGAGAAGACAACCCGGAATGCTCTGTCCACAAGTATCACGCAAAAGTCAGAGATGCTTCAATAGCGCACGATGCTTTCTCATAACACGAAAAAACTGAAAAGACACCCGCAGCCACCTTCTTCAAAGACGTATTGAGCAGACAAGTTTTCGCACTCTGGTCGGAATTATTTCTCTTTTTTTTCAATACTGCAGCAGTAATAGATAGGACTTGATTAATCATCCTTTGGCTGATCAAAAATGCGAGCAATCTGTTTTGTTCTGCATGTTGTATTCCTGCGTAGTCAACCGTCAACTTTTTTTTTTACAGCGCAGCTTTTAAGCGTCTGTTCGCAGGTCGAGCCAGTCGGTGTAGGTGAGCCAAGCGATAAATAAAGAAATAAAAATAAACTTTTCCGCCACTATGATTCGAACCCGCAGCCCCGCGAACAGATCACCTTCGCTGGCCACTGGACGAGGGAGCTATGCTATCGCCTCTTTTTATTTCAACATGGTATTTATTACAAAGATACGATCTTTTATGAGCATGAGCTGTCTACAAAAATTAAGAACACAGTGGCAAATCAACACACCTGAGCAACGAAGCACGAGAAAAGATTCAATGCAGAGAACATAGCTAATACATATTAATAAGACACATCTAAGCAGCAAATAACTTAAGAAAGGCGATATACAGCACAGCACTAATAGTGAGCGCCGCTCCGGTTTTGAACTCGCTCTGGGCATACAATTATTTTAGCCGTACAATCACTCTAATGAAATGGTCTTTAGCAGATACAAGAGATTCATAATGTCGGTTCATCAAGCTTGTTTCCCACAGGCTGTGCAATTCAATTAAAAATAACATACCTAAGGGTTCAACAAAAAATGGCAGTGCAGTGAGATATCGTACAGAATGCGGCGTCAAATTAATTCTTTTTTCAATGCCCGTTGCATCACGTCCCACAATAGTATCGCATCTTTACAATTGATCATACAATGCTCAAGTCGTTTCGACGCCAGAAGGTTGAGTGGTTTGATGGTAGCTACACCTGCTCCGTGGGTTATTATGGGTGACTTCAATGCTCATCACACCATGTGGGGAGGCGTTAGGATGAACGTTAGGGGAAGACAGCTTGTGTCCTTCGCCTCTGACCATGACCTCCAGTGCCTTAATGACGGAAGCCCGACCTATATTCGAGGGGTGACTTATAGCAGCTGCTTGGGCTTGACTTTCGTTTTAAAGTGCCTAACCAACAGCGTCCGGTGGTTTTCGGATGTAGAAACCCATGGCAGCGACCCTTTCCTCGACACCGAAAAAGGAACTCAGGGCAAAAAACTAACAAGCTGAAACGAACAGCCAAATGCACCTCATGCACGAATCCCCACAAACATGAACGATCAGAAATATTAGAGGACAATATCTATCTGTCGGACAAACAGGTGTCCTAAACCAAGGCCGCCAGCGCTTACAGGCGGGAAAAGGCTATCACGATTCATTGATTCAAAAGACGAATCCCTCATGAAGGTTGCGAAAACTCTGTGGAAAGGCTAGATATAAAATCTTGTGCAATGAATAATTTGCAGTGCATAATAAATTTTAGTGGCGAGAAACAGATTACATGCGGTCTCCCTGCAAAAATTGAGAAACCATGGGGCACAAACATCTGAGCATAAGGCTGAAGAGTTGGCACAAAGTCTTTCCAGTAATATGCATGGCGATTGTAGGCACTGAAAGGAACGCCAAGGTACTTTGGTCGCGTACGTGTCCTTTTCATACCAGCATATTCGGCAGGTGTCGTTCCCCACATACCCAACCAGAGACCACAACTTTTACAACGATTAATCAGATCTGACACTGAACCGAAGTCTTTCGTTAAACGAATCAGATCACCGATGCTTGGCTTATCAGCGCAGATAAAGGTCAGGTCATCCGCGTAGGCTAATGCCTTCAGTTCGTGACCCACAATACGAAAACCAGTGACGACTGCACTCTTTATAGCACCTAAAGTGGCTCAAAGTATATTGCGAACAGGAGCGGGGACAGTGGGCAACCTTGTTTCATAGAGGACTCAATTCGCGCAGGTTTTGAGAGATGCCACTGAGAGTCAAGCGCGTGGGACAGTTTTAGTAACAAAGGTGTATCCCAGTCGAAAGAACTGAGTCAATATTGATGTGATTTAGAAGAGGAAAGAAGAAATGAATCGGACACCCGATCGCAGCAGTGCTAATTGTTCATGAGCGTCATTGAAATACTGCGACACCGCGTACGCTACGTGTAGATTAGACTCTAATGACCGACCTCTCAAGTCGCATGTTTCATGAACTCGAATCAAAGTAGACATTGCAAGCTGTAGCGCATTGGAGAGGAGTTTAACGAACATCGTGTAATCAACGTTAGAAAGCGTGATAGCGCTGTAGCCATCTGCAATTCGTAGTTTTACTTTATCTTTGGTTTTAGCTATTAATGCAATATTAAGACAATATGACTTTTCGTAAATAAGTGTGGAAAACTTCTCAATTAAATTGGGAATGAGAATTCAATTCCAAAATTTGGAGTAGGACAGGGGATAACACACATTTAAATATCTTATAATATTCCCCTGAGACGCTGCAAGGTACCAGGGTTTTCGAAAGCGGTAATCGTGGAATTGGATCTTCCAGTTCACCAAGATTATAGGACCACTTATTGCCATGCTCTCATCCCCCAAAAGCGGCGAAATAATAAACACGCAGCGCGCTACATGAATATCATCAACAATGCTTGAAGTGGCAGCAAAAAGAGGTGTTACGATTTGAAAAGTGATTAACTGTTGCATCTGTACTTGTGACCAGGGCACCGTCACAGTGTAGCTCAGAGACGCGCTTGGCACTGACGTGACAACGCTCATCAATCAAGGCCTGTCTAGTTGGCTCCTCAGAACGCAAAGCACGATTGCTGAGGAATCGCACACGGGCCGCCCGAGAGCGTTCTGCATAGAACCTTTGAAGATGATACTTTACAGTGGCAAACTTCTTTGTGTGTAATCCTGGCGCCTCCCATTTAAGTTCGTGGAAATTATAAGGGCTCTGAAGCAGCCTTTCCATTCACCATGCTTAAAGCGAGACCTCATGAAGCCGATCTCAATAGCTACGCCACGAGCTTCCTGTCTAAGCATCTCCCAAGCTGGAAATAATGGGACTCTCATGGCCAAGCGTGTTTCAAAGCTGTCTTCAGTCGCTGCTTAAAGTCCTCCTCATTTAGCAGCGAAGAATCAAGCTTCCACAGTGCCAACTGCGGCTGAAACGCGGGACGGGAACATTCTCCAATCCGCGCAATGACCATGGCTTGATCATAGAAAGAAACAGGCATGCGATCACACAAAATGTGCCTTTTAAAGAGGTCTGCGGAAACGTAAATCCCATCCAGACGTGTACGCGAGGCGCCTCTAATAAATATTAAGGAAAATGACAATCCGGCATTATGTTAAGCCTGCGTTTTCAGTAGTAGTCGATAAAATACCAGGGCTCTTGTCTGCGTTTCCGCTTGGACCTGTACGTTGGCGTGGGTCGTTAAAATCACGCGGTTAAACTCACCCGTGAGTACTACACACCGGTCACTGCCTAGAAGAGTTACCTTGCCCTGGAAAAAAAATGCGTGTGTCACCCGAATATTTGAAGCATGCACGTTTATGAACCTCCACGATTCGCCATGCAGCAGAAAGTTACAACATATGAGGCGCCCTTCTGTGTAAATCTGGTACATTAAGTGAGAAACAGAGAGACTCTTTTTTTGAAGAATAAAAGCAGCCCGCCGAATGGCCTACCAAGTGCGTCACACAGATATTATAATCTCTTAAAAATGGCAACAATCGGCGCAACTGTACCTGTTTCTGGCTAAACCGGAGTCAGGGGCGTAGCCGGGGGTTTGGATATGTACAAAAATCTAAAGGTTCTTGAACGACAAAGATTAATTAAAATGTTTGTCCTCTGCTTGCTCATTTCATGTCCTTTACGTTTTTCACATCAGCGCCATGCACTGCCTTGCTGGTTTCGGACTGATGTAGTTTTAGGCTTCGTAAAAATTTCGGGCTACGCTGCTGACCGGAGCCCACAGATATTATTGTGACGATCAACTGCTGGACGTTCGCCATAGTGATCAACGTGCACATTTGTCAACAATCCGCGGTGTCGGGCCCAAATACGGTAGGTGAGACCTCCCTAGAGTTGGCAACCGTTCTCATCGATCTGGAGCGCCGATGAGTTTTCTTGGTCTTTGACATTTGACGGCCGTCAGGTAGAGCATCAAACGCCTATACGGCACGGCCGACAGCGGCATCAGGTATCCCATGAGTGCTGGTGCTCGGTGGCACAGCCACACCACCACCCTTTTGTTCCTCCGGTTCACGCACAGTGCACGCACGTGCACCAAGAGTTTCATCACTGACACTAGACAGTTTTAGCTGTGCGTACGCAAAGACTTAGCGTACGCAAGGAGTTTGCGGGGACGGTAGTGCGCATGCGCAGAATGCAAGCGCAAGCCCTGCGTCTTGCGTGCGTACGCTAGCCAGCGGACTTTGCGTTGCGGCGCTTGCGTGGCGTGTGTACGTTAACGTTGACAAGATGGCGGCGCCCAGCTCGCCCGCTTCGGAATAAATACATGTCGCCGCTGGATTCTCCGACGCAATAGCTCGCTGAAATGGTAGCGGTTCGCTTTTATTTCGCCTACTCTTGCCCACACGTAGCAGTATAAGCGATAACCAGCCCCGGTTTTTTTCAGATAATTTGTCGATTTTCAAGCTCCTAGGCCTAACTATATGCAGTGTGTTTTCCTTGTAGCAACGAAACCTGGCGAAGCTGTTTTATAACTTTTAGCCAGTTCTTACATTTTATTCGGTTTGCATAGTTTTATTCTTGGCACAAAAAATGCTGCCAATGCACTCACCCTAGTTATCAGTAATCACTGATGAAATTTCCTTCAACCGAGCGTTCATGTGCTTTGACGTCTTTTCACTATATAGATGGCGCTACTGTTTACGCGTTCGCTTCAGGGACGCTATGGCACGGCCAGCTAAATGTATATTTCGGGGCGGAAAGCGTAACGCACGCAGCGCCGTAGCGCTTTGCGTACGCACAGCTAAACCTGTCTACAGTGTATTTCCGGTGCGTGCTCCGCTAAGCACCGGCATCAGACACTAGACTAGCAGTTGCTGATTCAGCGGGTGCAGAGGCCGACATGCCACCAGCAGCATCCAAAAGCTCTGTCGCATCAATCAAATGCTCTTGCAGAGTGTCTTCCACTGCACGGGTGCCACTGCCGATCTTGTCGGCATCAACCACAACGCATTCCCCTGAAGTATGGCCAAAACGCCGGCAGTCATTGCACCTAAATGTACGGCAGCGGCGGCGTATATGCCCTACCTTGTGGCAGCGGAGACGCAACGGCTGTCTCCCTGGAATTAAAACCAGGCCTTGAAGACCACAAACTATCAAAAGATGAGGTACGTTGCTGACAGTGTCACCATCAGCAAGAGTCAAGGCAATGCCTCTATAGAAGGTGCGCATCGCTTCCATTTCCGAAACTCTCCAGTGCTTCCTAATTGAAGCAACCTTTCTGTCAAGCTCGAAGGGCATCACGAATGCAGACATCGTCTAGATGTTCTCGGAGCCAAAGAAGCTTGAGCTTGACGGTCTTCGCTTCTGCATCAATGACCAGACAACGACGGTTTTTCACATGGAACTCTCTAGAGATCACGAGCTTAGTTTTGGCTAGAGCTGTCTCGCAAGTTACCATACACACTTGGGAGATCCGGAACTGTCTGACGGAACTGATTTCACTTTAGTCGACGGCGCGGCGTAAGGCATCTCTAAAGTTCTGCGCACGATAGGCACGGAAAGCAAAGTTCACATGTAGAAAAATGGAGTTGAAAACCAGCTTGCCAGAAGGTAGACAGGGCAGAACCGTACGATATGTAGTATTGGTGGCGGCAGACACCGCAACAGTATGTCGCAGCTGATCACGCCTCGTGTTAAATAAACTGCAACACACTCTCGCGCTCAGCACTGCACATGGTCACCTTCATTTACGAATACTACTATGGAACTGATACCGTCTCCAGACATGCCGACGACACAGCAAAGCAAAACAATGAGTCCACAGAGCTGCGCTCAAATTTTGCATTGTGGAACGCTATAATCGTCCCTCGAATCTTTCTAATGAGAAGACACACGCACCATGGCACATATACAGCTATGAACTTCCGTCTCTTTTTGACAGCTGCCGATGTAGGCTTTTTAATTTCCTAGTCGACATGCAGGCTGGGTGCATTTCACATGTAGTGAGTATACATTCCATTCGCAGCAAGTTATCAAGGTATGCACCGAAGCAGCCCAGTTCTCCGAGTCAATATAATTTTGTCAACAAGGTAACCATTTCAGATATTTTACTGTAGAAGCATCGCGCTTGAGTATAAAATACCTTGCGCTCTATTCACCTCACCTATTTTTAACGCGGCGATGTTGGCACCCGGCGTTCTGTCAGTTCCTTCTAGCTTTTCACACAGTGAGAATACAAGTCTAACTGTGGAAATGCTGCGCGAGCGTAAGGAACGCTGGAGCGTTTACCGCGAACTGTGTGGACGGGACAGGACAGCGTAGCTAGAACTCTTGGTACACTTCAAGCAAAGCTCGAAAAACTTTTTGCTCTCTCGCAGCGCCAAGCTGGCTAGTGCATGTATTCTTCGACCTCAACGCTCGAGCACCGCACAACCGGCAAGCACCCTTTTCCTGTCGTCCTGTTTTTTTTTTAGTGCGCAGCTCCCGCGAATATCGAAAAGAAGGCTCAAAGTGTTTAAGATCGCTCTGATAACAGCGTACAAGCCGCAAGTGGCATGCGCGAACGAGCTCGCGACACTATAGTGAATATCCCCGCAGTCCCATTTTTTCGAACGGTGCCTTTTGCCCAGTCTCATTTGAAATGCAGCACCGCCAAGAGGAAGTGCAACCAGGGGGAGGAAAGAGCGAGGTCATTGCGTGATAGCGGTTTGCTTTCATGTGTTTACATAGATACTACTGCTACAACTACTACTACTAAGGTAACTGATTTTAATATACTCGATTCAAACTGGTGACGTACGCACACAAAGACTGGTTCCCACCGTTCTGAAGTGAATGGCGGTGTAGCAAAGCCTCTGCTATCAAAGCCAAAAATTAACTGAAGACGCACGCCGTTGCTAAACCGGTTGGCCATGGCGACACAAACACTGTCTGTTTGTAGATGGTAGTACCATATTTATTATGCAAGGAAACAACAGCCTACAAATAAACGCCACACAATAAAGAAGATATACACACAACTGACTGACTAAGAAGTGAGCTGTACTGATTGAAAAAGAGGCACATGTATAGTGCAATGCGGGAGAGAAAGGCAACAAAGAGGAAGGTATGCTGTGTAAAGCTGGGTAATCAGGAGTAGTCGCGCCAGAGGGTAAAATCGCAGAGTGATATAAAATCACTAAAATCTGGGGGCGTACAGGGCCCCTCCGGAAAACCAAGTCTAAAAAACAAACAACTAGGGAAGGTAAAAAAGAGAACATTGCGAAAAAAAGTTACAAGTGCACCACCAGAGTTCAGGCACATGCCAAGTGAAGGATGGCCTACACCTAAATATCATTGACCAATATATAATTCTTGTGGGGAATCAGCCCCGCAGCTTCCCCTTGTCGTTGGCTTTCCCGCGATGCACTGTGCAGCCTCGCCTCGAGGAGGGGCACATTCCTTGGTTAGTTACCTTAACTAACAAGAGAGGGCGCCAGCGTCGCAGCGCGAGAGACTGCTTGCAGCTCGCGCGCGGGAGAGGCCATGAGCCTGTTCGGCTGGGATCGCCAGCGCGAGCGGACGTGTCGCTCGCGGCTCCGCTCTTCGCCAGCGAGGCGAGGAAGTGGCGGGGAGACGTGCTCCCGAATCTCGTCCCGTCCGGCCTTGGAATATTCCTTGCCCCAGCGCAGGCGAACATTCGCACGTAACCTTGCTGGTGAGTCGGACGACCTCGGTTCATTAGCATATCTTGTTGTTAGCTGGCGTTATTGCTGCTCTAGCAATAAAAAATGCCTTGTTTGTGTCAGCCAGCGTGTCGTTTCTTTGTTCGTCAGAGCAAAGCCCGCCGTAGTCGACGTGCGCTCGGAAGCGTACGCGATCACGGGGTGGGGTCTGGCGGTTTTTAACCGTGTCAGCCGCGATTAAGCGGGGAGAAACTATCTATCTCCAAATTCAACCCCACATTATTTATTGGTAAACGTAACCGAGTGCTAATACAAACCTCACTGTGATCAGCAATTGCCACTGCCTCAAAGTCCTCGCGTGTTCATTCATCATTCTTTGTCGCTAGGAAAACGGAATCCAGCAAGAGGGAACTGCTTCTGCTTGGCTGACAGTGCTTACAATGGGGCACGCCACTGCGACGAATATGGTCATGCAACCGCCCCTTTTTGCGCAGGCTTTCCTGCTATGCACCTTTGCCCCGCTACATTCCGGTTTCGGCCTCATCAATCCCACCAGCGCTCGTCAACCCGATGACCCTGCTACTCGGCCTCCTGTGGATAACGACAGAGCAGCAGAAGACAGGCTGAATACACCGCATCCAGCTACTGTCGAGTTCTTCGCCTGGCAACCACGCAGTACTGCCACATCAGCAGCTTTGCCTTGCCTACAAATACCGCCTCCGTTCTGGGGCCATTCAGGGCACGCCGCTGCGACGAATATGGTCATGCAACCGCTCCTTTTTGCGCAGGTTAGTTACCTCCCTCTCGCTAGTTGTCTCCGAACCAGAAGTCCTTTTTTGGTCTCAGTGTCGTGCCCCTCTGACCTGCTTGATTGCTACCGTAGATTGCTGTGTTTTTCATGTTATTACTGCCTCAATGCCCATTTGGTATCTCTCTTGCTTGTCATGTCGGGGGATGTGGAGCTGAATCCCGGACCTTCGAGCAATGACGAACGTGTATCGCTTGAATCTATTTCACACACACTGTCCCGCTTAGAACAGTCCCAAACCACTATTCTCGCAGAACTGTCGCTGATCCGCGCTGCCCAAACTAATATAGAAGAACCAACTGAACGACTCGCCCTCTTGCACTTTGAAAACAAGCATCGAGAAATTCTCCACTCAAATTAAAGCTCTTACCAACAAATGTGATGACGCCGAGAATCGCCTTCGCTGGTCAAATTTGATTTTTTTCAGAATAAAGGTAATAAAGGCGAAACCTGGGCAGAGTCCGAGACCCAGATTATTTTTTTTTTGCTCAGAGAAACTTGGCGTTACCGTAAATCCTGACGACATTGAGCGAGCGCACCGCCTAGGTCGATTCCAGGCAGACAAAAAGCGCCCTATCGTTCTAAAATTCGGGCGTTTCAAAGATAAATCAAAGATTCTATCAGCGGAACCCAAGCTTAAAGATACGTCATACGCAATTCGTGAAGATTATTCAACACGCGTACGAACAGCCTGAAAAGTGCTTTTCACTTACGCCCAACAAAGGAGTACTAGTTTTAAGATCCGATTCGGCAAGCTCATCATGAATGACAGACAATTCATATACAATTCCGAAACAAATTCTGTCGAGGAGATGTAACTACAGCAATCGCCATCCGCTTACAGGTCGCCGCCACGCCCCCGGTCACAGTCACCATGCGCGAGATACTTAGCATCTACATATCATACTTTAGCGTTTCTTCTAGCCAATATTCGCAGCTATCTGCCGAAGAAAGACGCTTTTGACGCCTTTCTAAATGATAGCAGTACAGACGTATTAATATTTACTGAGTCCTGGTTAAGTTCCGATATCTCGAATGATGAGTTGCAGCATGATGTGCGAACTTTCACGGTGTACAGGCGCGACAGAGTGGGGCGGAAAGTTGGCGGTGTGCTTGTTTTCGTGAAGTCGAGTGTGCCCTGTTTCTGTGCTTTACCAATCAGTAATCATGAGATTGTTGCTCTGAAATTAACATTTCCTTCCAGCACAATCATTTTAATTGCATGCTATCGTGCCCCGGACGCCGACATTTCATTTGTTAAACTGTATTCAATCCTACTACATCTTCACGCCCGCTATCCCCGCTCGAGGTTCTTACTTTGTGGCGCCTTCAACTTCCCTGATATTAACTGGATTGACTTATCGGCGCACAGTGGCCAATCGAAGGGGTTAATTAATTTAGTTCTTACCTTTAATCTTACTCTAACAGTTGACATGTCAACCCGCCAAAACAGTACTCTTGACCTTGTTCTTGCTTCGAACCCTGATTCCATTCAGTCATTATCATGCATTCCGAGCTTCAGCGATCATTGCTCCTTATTTTTCAAACTGTCCTTACCCAACCCTACTCGTCAATCATCACTCAAATATATCCGATACTATAAGAAGGCTGACATTCAGAATATTATCACCGAGCTGGACAAGTTTCTTCATTACTTCCGCATGTCCTCCACTTCCAGAACAGTAAATGAGAATTGGCTGCTTTTCAAACAAAAATTCTTATCACCCGTTGACCGATATGTACCCCTTGTTTGCATTCGAGGCGGTGCCAGCAGACCCTGGTTTTCTAACGCCCTCAGAAAACTTTCAAATATAAAGAAACGACTCTTCCGGGCAGCAAAACATTCGGCTAGCGCCTTGCGTTGGGAAAGGTATTTCTCTTGTCTTCGCGATTACACAAAACTTTTGCGATGCTCAAAAAGAAAATTTTATCATTTGGATCTACAGGACATTATTCGCACCAATCGAAAAAAATTCTGGAAACTTTTAACTCTTGGCATTAGGTCGTCACATAATATCTCATTGGTTAGCGATAACAATACAGAAGTTCCATCAGACAAATGCAGTGATGTAATGAATTCTTACTTTTCCTCAATTTTTACTAATGAACAGACCTTAGATATCGCTCCCCTATCTAAGTTTCCATTTTCACAGATGCCGCCCATTACTATAACTATACATGGTATCATAAACCTCATTGAAAAACTTAGTTTCAAGCGCCCCGGGACCGGAAGATATATCATCTAAGAGACTGAAATGCACCAAGGACCTATCAAGCCAGTTTCTGCAAATAATATTCGCACAATCTATTGCTGCCGGCTCAATTCTAGACGACTGGAAGCTGAGCAAGGTTGTACCGGTTTTTAAAGCAGGTAACCGTTCTGATTCTTCTAACTACCGACCGATTTCACTAACATGCACTGCTCGCAAACTACTGGAGCATATAATATATTCACAAGTGGCATCTCACCTTGATTCCAACAGCTTCTTTTTTCCCAACAAGCACTGCTTCAGATCCGGTTACTCATGCGAAACCCAACTTTTCTATTTCACATTTCATTTAGATTCTTTATTTGAGATGGATGTCATATATCTTGACTTCTCGAAAGATTTCCATCGTGTACCTCATCAGCGCATTTTAGCCAAACTTTCATGCTTGTGTCTTGATCTGCTGATACTAACATAGATTCGTTGTTTTCTATCTGGTCGTTGTCAATTCACTGTTATCGGTAATGTTCATTCACCCACAACTGAAGTTCTTTCTGGTGTCCCGCAGGGCTCGGCGCTCGGCCCACTTTTGCTTTTAATCTTCATAAACGATCTTCCTTCCAGCATTTCATCGTGTATTCGTCTTTTCGCAGATGACTGTGTCTTGTACCGTCGCATAACGGCACACAATGATCAGTTGTCGCTCCAAAATGACTTAAACAGAATTTAAGGCTGGTGTTCGACATGGCTAATGAAGCTGAATGTATCTAAGTGCAAATGCATGCAGGTAACACGCAAGCGCACTAACCTCAGTTACGCATATTCGTTGCACTCAATCACCCTTTCCCAAGTTGAATCATACCGTTACCTTGGAATTCACATCACCAGCAAGCTCTCCTGGTCCGAGCACATCACGAAGATTGCAGCTGATGCATCGAAATTACTTAGGTTCATCAGACGGCACCTCAGGTTCTCCCCACCCTCTATTCGCAGTCTAGCTTACTAAACGTTCGTCCGAACCAAACTAGAATTTGGCTCCCCAATTTGGAATTCACATCAGGCTTACCTAATTGATATCCTAGAAGCCATTCAAAACCGTGCAGCCCGATATATTTCATCCGACTACGACACCCACTCCAGTGTTACCAATATAAAATTATCACTTGACATTGAGCCTCTGACGCACTGACGAAAAATCGCCCGTTTATCATTATTTCATAAGCTATACTTCTGTTTTCCTTCGCTTCGGGACTCTCTTCTGCTTCCACCTTTCCGAACATCACGCCGTCTCTTCAACTCCATGAGCATTCTACGTGTGCACGGCTCTTCAAACGCATTGAAGAAGTCATTCCTGCCTCCTGCAATTGAAGAATGGAATTTTTTACCAGACCATATTGTAATAAAACGCGATCCATATAAGTTCCGGCAGCTGCTGAGATCCTATTTGAAAACGTGATGTGGAGAAATTCTTGCCTGCTTCTGTTTGCCTCTGTTTACTGTTGTTGTTTTCATACTTTGTAAACGGTTATTTAAAGGTTTTGTATATATATCCTGCTGATCACTGATTGTGGCAATGTTTGGCAGTGACCTACGTTGTTGTGTTCGATGTTTCGCCTCCCGCTTATGTACTGCCCCTCCCAGGGGTCCTTAAGGGTCAATAAATGATGATGATAATGAGGCAGGTTTCTCCCCGAAGAGTTATTTACTGGCCTCACATGTTCCATCACGTGTTCGTTAAAACATCTACTGGTCTACCAATGTACACCCTCGCGCACAACACGGGAAACGCGTAGTCCACGCCGACTTCAGAGGACGTGTACGGCTTTTGATGTCCCTTGTCACATTTGAGGTCCACTTCACCGTTGTTCACTTTCGAGCTTTGCTAGGTGCGGAAAAGAGCACTGACACGCCACACCTTGCGGCCATCTTGAGATTGTGCGCAAACTCACGTGCGTACCGAATAACAACCTTTGGCTTATAGACACTCTCTTCCATGGATGAGCCAGACGTTCCGCTGTTCGGAATGCCTTTGCAAAGCCGCATACAAAAGCGGATTCTGTTTTCCTAGCGAGAAAGAATGATGAGTTAACTTGCGAAGTCTTGGGGGCAGTGCCGATTGCAAAATCACAAAAAGGCTGGCATTAGCACTGCGTCCGTGGCGCTTGCAAAGAATTCAAACATCTTGGTCAATTTTATCATTTTACGTCTAGTACATCCTTCACTTGATATGCCTGAACTTTGACCGCACGCTTGTAATTTTCAATTTTCTCGTTTTTTTCTTTCCTGGTTGTTTGTTTCTTACTTACTTTTAGCTTGTTTCTTCTTAGTTTCCCGTCGTAGCGCTTTAAACCCCAGATTTTAGTGGTTTTATCTGTTTTTTGGCGATTTTGCCGTTTGACGCGACTACTTTTCATTGCCCGTTTCTATACAGCATATGTTCCTGCCCTTCGTTACCCTGCTCTCTCTCATTCCACTATATATGTGCATGCTTTTGCATCAGTAAAGCTCAGTTTTTAGGCAGCCTTGTGTACGTGTCTTCTATTGTGTGTGGCGCTCATTTGTCGGCGGTAGTTTCCTTGCTTCATTAACCACCAACTAGCTCAGAAGAAAGAAGTCCTTCTGCAGCATATTTGTTGCTGTTTGTGGACATTCATCAGTACTGGCTCAATTTCGATGGCATGAACCTGTTTCGCCGACATGTCTGATAAGCAAATATTTTGTTTCTTGCACTTGATCGTTATAATGGTCAGCTAACAATTACGGTCTAAGTTGCCTAAGTATATGACGAATTTTCAATCCCGTTGACTCCTACGTTTGTGAGTTCTCGGCCAATAGCATATCCAAAAGCATTTTGTGAAACAGCATGCCCAGCCTCTTGCTTCACGACGAGCGAGGAAAACACAACAGGACTGCTTTGCATGTTCCTATTTACCAGCACAAAGCAGCAATTTTACATTTTAGGGACCTCCGGGTAGGTCCCACTAGGCGAAATTTTGCCACCCCTCGCCACTAATTGGCTGCAGTCGAAATAGACAGTCCCCGGTTGAACATACCAAACAGCAAAAAGAGAAACCCATCCGGTAATCCTGTCAACCGCCCGAAAAATGCACCCAGCGTGCTGTACTGCAATCGCTACGCTCGACGCGAACAGGTTCTTTATAACAAGTAAAAGAAGGTTCAAAGCCGCCGCGGTGGCTCAGTGGTTATGGTGCTCGGCTGCTGATCCGAAAAACGCAGGTTAGATCTCGACCGCGGCGGTCGCATTTCACCTTCATCTAAAGGCTAGAGGCCCGTGTTGTGTGCGATGTCAGAGCACGTACAGGTGGTCGAAAAGAACCCCAGGTGGTCAAAATTTCCGGAACCCTCCTCTACGCCATCCCTGATAGCCTGAGTCGCTTTGGGACGTTAAGCCCCATAAACCATAAAAGAAGGTTCAAGTAAAAAATTGTTTCCGTTCGTAAAACTAACCGTAGAAAACACAGAACAAACTTTATCGTCACAGTATTTCACAAAATATTGGTTGATTTCAAACGTACGTGCTGCCAAATAAACACAAAGCGCGGTACTCACGTTTTCTCGCTCCCAGGTTACAACAGCGAGTAAGGTCGGTGCATTAATCACTGCGCTGAAAGGTCATAGATGTCTGTCCTTACACACTTTCTTATCGCTGCTGACCACAACCATGCCTAGCTGCGGTGGTGGCGCTGCTGCAGTGGCCGGCGTGGCGAAGACGACGACGACGTGGAGTGCGCGTGGTAGTGCGTGGGTGACGTGTGGAGTGTTCCAACGCAGCGGGTGCTGCTGGGTTGGCTGCGTGAGACCCGTGGTGTTGCGTGCTGCGCCGCAGCGATGTGACGACCTTGGTCCACCATCTCGCCAGTGCCCGTCTTGGCGAGCTTCAACGACGCCACGACTTCGGTTCGCCGCCGTCGCGGCCGTTCCTCCGCTTGGATGACTGCCGACATGTGTCGCCCGACAAGCCAACGCTCCGGACCAGCGGCTTCACATTTCCTCGGGGGCCCACTTCATTCCGTGAGGGGCACGGCACAACAGCATAATCCTGATAACTGCGCGAAAGACGGGACGAGAAAGACAGAAGCGCTCGTGTTGTCTATTAGTCGCGCTGTTTTCAAGACGAACTCCCGTCAACAAGTCCAACTTTCAGCGCAGAGCTTGATGACTTACATGTATTCCAGCTTCTTCGACCACGTGATGGCAAAAAAACAAACACTTTTGAGCAAGTTTGATTCTCTTCGCTCTTCTTTTTCTACCAACTAGTGCCCGCAGGGGTCTCCTATTACCTGAACGTGAAATAAAAGGAGAGGAGAATGTAACGCTCTTTCGGCCGGCTTTCCGGATTGTTTTCAAGGCCACCTCGGCTATTCGGCGCTTCCTCTCCACAGGCTCTGCACACGGGCAGAGAAAAAAACAGGACCAAATTTGGCTCCTCTTTTCTTATGCGCTTCCAGGAAATTCCGCCAGCAACCGAACACGCGCCGGTGGCTGCCTTCGCGTCGGATGTCGATGTATTTTTTGGCCATATGGCTGGCTTTGTTCAAGTTCGTTTAGCTGGAAGCATGCAGGTCGCGCATGTTGTCCGAGGCAAACAGCAATAAATTATACACGGAGTCAAAAAGAATATCCCTACGTTTCTTTTACAGTGATTCTTACAATCATATGCACACGACTTCATGGCTGATCTTTGAAAGAGGTGATTAGCCAGGTGGCCAGGATCCCAGGCGTCATTACTGCTGGGAGACCCCGTGCATGTTTTAACAGCACGAATGTTTGCCGAAGGTCGCTGCAATAATGGATATCGAGAATCCAGTACACCGGACACGCGGTGCAAGCTACAATAAGCAGGAAACCCAAACGCGAGTTTCAAGCAATGATTTTGAAATCAAAGACACAAACAGCACCCGAACAACGGAAGCACGGAGAATGGCACGGTGCGGCGTAAGGCCTAGCCGAATATCACGTCGGTATTCCCGGATATCACGGAGGGAGGAGGTTGCTGCGTCCTGCCACATAACGTGGCAGCCAGCGCGCTGGATCTGAGCGGCGTTGGGAAGCACGCTAGGCGTTTGCACGTGGCTATTAGCTTTGCGCGTGTCATGGCAAATAATTACTGCGAACTGTTGCAAACTTTCGGTTAGACTAAGGCGCTACGCGCCTTTGTGTCTTCGAGTGACCACAATCGGCCCCTCAAAAGCACTCGAAGTTGCATTAACGCGTCATATCCAATCGTCAGTTTATTTCTCAGACTGTGCAATCCGTCGTGATATTCGACATAAAATTATTTCGATATAATGAAATTATTTCATGGTGCGAAGTAATTGTTTACATATCAATTATATAATTGTGCTGAGCTGCTCACGATCCAAACAGAGCGAATGAATTGGCTTCTGTGGGCAGTGTTACATGCTCAAGAACACACCATCTATCTGACGTGCACGTAACCACACACCAGCGCTCTGATGTGCACACTAGACCATACCAACCCACCCTGGCGTGCACATAACAGACTAACAGACTAGGATGTGTTCACCAGGCTTGTATAGTGGTTGCACGCCGACCATAGTTTTGAGCATTAAAATGGATAAAATATTATCAGGAAGGATGCCCGGCAAGGAGGCACGTTTTCTACAGTACTATTCATTGCGCGTTTACAGGAAATATTGAGATAACTGAATGGGGAATAGTTGGGGACAAAAGTTATTCGAGAATATCTTAGTAATTCCCAATTTGCTGATGACATTGCTCTCCTAAATAACTCAGCAGGCCAGCTGCAAAACATGATTCGGGACCCAGACAAGCAAACCACATCGAACTGTGGGTCTATTTTTCAATATAAGGAAACACAAAGCAATATTAGACAGGCTGGGAGCGAAACAACCGTTTAGTATAAGCAGCGAAGCATTGGAAATTTGTAAGCGAATGCATCTGCATAGAGCAGGTAGTGACCGATGGTCTGAACCACTGGACTGGAATAACTAGGAGAATATAAACAGTGTGGATTCCATTTGGAGGTACTCTCAGATGATGAATGGTAGTTTACCAGTATCCCGCAAGGGGAAATTGTACAACAGATCTACATTATCGGTAACAAAGGAAGGGGGGGGAGGAAACGTGAAGACTAACGACAAACGTTGAACATAAGTTCAGGAGAACGCAGCGAGCTATTGAAAGAAAAATGATAACCGTTAGGTTAACAGACAGGAAGAAATCAGAGTTGGGCAGGGAACAAGCGCGAGTTAATAACATCATAGACAAGATCGTGAAAAGAAATGGGCGCAGGCATGGCATGTAATGCGAAAGCGATATGACCGATGGTCGTTAAAGGCAGCGGAGTGGATATGAAAAGAAGCGAAGGGCAATATGGGCAGCAAGTCAGGCGTGCGAATGAGATTACGAAGTAGGGATGCTGAAGTGGCCGTATTAGGCATAAGACGGGGTTAACTGGAGGCATACAGGAGAGGTATTTGTCTTGCAGTGGACATAGCTAGGCTGACGATGGCAGTGGTTATACATCACGTCACACGATATCCACCAGCACAGCACTCACTGTGAACGCCTTGACCCGTTGGCGACCGTGCGTTGAGCTTCGTGGAATCCTGGAAAGAAGCGGCGTTCTCGTCCGGCAGCTCCGGCACGCAGACCACGGCCTCTGGGACGACAGTGCCACAGCGGAGGCGGCCATGTTGAAACCGGCCAGAAGGCAGAACGTTGGTGTAGAGCTCCTCGTTCGGGCTGGTGCATGGCAACTTAAACGGCACGTCACTAATATAGACGGCCTGTCGAAGATGAAAATCTTCGCCTTCTAGAATAGGAGAATCCTATCCAAACGGGCACTGTGAAAAGTATGTCCTTTGACTGCACCTGATTTAGGGAATGATGCGAACGCTTCATACGCCATAGCTTATAAACATATCGTAGAATCACCAGACCGTCATCGTTCGCTGAAATTTTTGCCTAACTTCGTATGACTCTGAACACAATCGACGTTATTTTCCATATGTTTTCCTGATTTCACGCCATTATGTAATACCCCCCCCCCCCCCCCCCCGAGGTGTCTGTAATGAAATAGAACAGGATGGATCGCACATGAACTGCATGCATACGTATGCCACTACCAGACACCCCCAGTGGTGGCTTAGTGGCTATGGATTCCGGATGTAGAGGCCGAGGGTATGGCATCGAATCTCATCAGAGATGGAGGCGAAATTATCAGTACACAATACAGAACGTCAAGTGGTCGAAATTACTTAGAAGACCTTCCCTATACGGCGCGTGTCATAGTCCATATGGAGCTAAACCTGACGTGGCATATCATAAAATACGATATCATTCCCCTGCACAAGTTACCAACAACAAAAAAATGGAGCAAACACTAACGCTCCGCCTTAAGCGTATGACGAATAGCCTAATGAGATATTTCCCATATATGCAGGTCATTTTCTTCTTAACATTCCCAGATCCCCGCGAGTCCTCATACTCCGCCGTGCGCAGCGGTGCAGCGTTCATGCGATGTGCCACTACCCTCCCTGACAAAATTCTTATACAAAAGTGTTTGGGCCCTAATACATTCCTGTATTTACTGTATAAGCCACCTATTACTCTGATACCTCACTCGAAAGCAACACGAACATTTTAGGAACACACCCCTTTCTTTACGCGTCAGCAAATGATGCGGTCTTCAATTAACAGACGGTTACAGGAAACCCTGTTAAGTTTTGCACAACACATAACAAATATCTAGTTGTAATGTTTATTTAGATAGCTTCACTGAACAGCAAGCCGCCACCAGTACATATTGCTGCGCTTTTGAGAGGGGCTATAAAAGCCCCTGTGAGGGCTGCCTATTGCACACGGCAAGTGCCGAGCATGTATACTACGCATGTCCTTTTGATGTCGCAATGCTCCAAAAGGACGGTAGTGTACATGTTCATCAACGTACACGTATGTCATCGTGATAGGGCTGCAAATGGCACCTCCCAGCATCAGGAAATCTAACAGTAAAACAAATACCCTATAAGCTTGCGGACACCTAATAGGAAATCAGTCTAAAAGAAATGCAGCAAATGAAATATCGTCTGTCAGATTTTCTATTTGATAGAATTCTTGTTAGAGTGATTGCCTATTATTTGTTGAAAACCAAATAGGCTATTGCTTCTGCGACTAGATTTTTTGTTGGGGCAGCTGCGATGACAGGCTCTTCCAGCGGTGTGCCTAGTAGGGCGCAGGTTGCTCTTCCCGAACGACCAATCATTAACTTAACTGCCACCTTCCACGATGGGCATTTTGCTCGCTTGCACAGGTTGTGATGACGCCGCACGGTCACGTGATCTAGGTGACCCACCTGCTTCTTAGGCTGTTCGCTGGGACCTGCCAGAGCCATGCCCGTGATTGGTTCACAACGCCGACACCGGATTTTCAGTAGGATGGGCTTTCAACGCCACCGTGTTATTAATAGGCAGCCAATAGAAATGCTACGGACTTTAGCAGGGTTTATGTGAGGGGTTTATTGCTAGCAGGATTTTTTGCTTGGTTAGGTAAGAGATGCACTCTTCGTGCCGGGTGACATGGACACTTAATTCACCCAGCACACTCTAAAGGCACACTCACGGGCTGCCGTTCGATCGGTTATCGAGCCATGAGATCGATTATGTCGATGAGCACAGCACTCAGACTTGTGCGGACACTGAATACCGCGAAGCCGATCCAACGTGCTTTAAGCTCCTAAAAAACACACACATTATTACGCGATAGCTCTAAAGGCCCCATTCTCCAGAAAACCCCGCGTTGTCGGCGTCGGGGTCGTGAACGAAAAACCACGGGCACGACTCTGGCAAGTGGTACCTAGGAGGAAGGTGGGCTATATAGGTCACGTGACCCTGCGGCATCATCACAACCTGCCCACCATGGAAGCAGAAGTTAAATGAATGATTGCTCGATCGGGAAGAGAACCTGAGCCGCACAAATCCCACCGCTAGGTGCACATGCCATCCCAGGGCAGTGGCGCGTCGCTTAACCGCTGCACCACTGCGACCGGAGTGTATGAGAAACGCCAGGCTTCTATGACTGTAAAATAGGGAATGAAAAAATTCTGCACAGATGGGCATCGACCCATTACTATATCGCGTCGTACCTTCAAGAGAGAGTGTTAATGTCCGCTTCATTTTTATTTTAAAGATGTTACAAAAATGGTCATTTAGCACTCGGGCAGCATCAGTTGGGACACGAAGAAGTGCTTTAGACTAGGAGTTCTCTACTTCCTCCTTCCTAGCTAAACCACTGCCAGAAAACACAAGGCACTTGTCATGAGCCAGATAAGGCCGTCAACTTTTGACGAGCCCGACTCGTTCAAGCTTCCGCCAGGGGGCTAAGCATCTGTAAAACTGGGAGGATTATTGCTCGCAGGTTCGGAGCGCGCGTTCCTGTGCTGAATTCGCTGCACAATTTCGCAGTTTGGCGAATGGTGTAGGGTGACCTTGTTAGTGTTGGTTAGGGCCAACGCGAGAGCGGGTACTCGAAAAGCAAAGAGGGACAGCATCCCTGTCATTTTGCCCATGGAAGCGTTGATAACTTTGGAAGTTTGTTCTGTGTCCTTATATGCTGTAGCCGGGAGCCCCTTCGGCTGCGAAATGCTGCTGTCCCTTGCACGAAATGTGCGATATTTACCCATGAAGCGTGGCCGGTGGCGCCGCGGCGGGCCTGGACCGCGTCGTGCTTTGGTTCTGGTCGGGTGGACGGTCCGTGGCCTTCGACGACTTGCGGCCAACGTGAGTGGAATGGCTTCTGGCTCCGATCGAAGACATGGCGGCTGGACGAGGTCGTCGAGAGGCGTTGTTTTTTTTTTATCGTCACACAATGGCACATGCCCACATAGGCGGATTGGCCAAGGATTGGGGGCACAGAGAGTTTTTCAGGTTAATATTTTCTTGACGAAAATAAAATGAATGCTGAGAAAGGAAGAAGTAAACAAAAAGGAACAGCGAAATGAAACGGGAAATGCATAACGCACGCAGGAGATCAACACTCAGGTTTATAGCCGAGTGGTTTATACTGGAAAAATTGCAGCGCAGCAGTAACAAATACGAGACGAGAAGGACGCAAACACAAGCGCTGCTAACAACTGTGTTTTATTGCTCTGAGCCAGCCTATATAACAACTAGGTACAAAACAACAAAGCAGAAACCAACACATCACCTCACGCATTCGTGGCACGATTATCGGAATTGTCTCCCGTTCCTCCAATCTTTTGTCCTATCATTGGTGTTCAGAAATGACATTTCTTTTTCACTAAGGCACACGGAGGGGTTGCTGACACACTTATCTGCGCATTTTGATATCGCCAGAGCTTCTGCTAGTCGAGAGGCGTGCAGCTGGCACTCAGGGAGACCTCCTTCTGCCTTTTTTGTCGCGCGCAGTCAAACTCGCGCGCACGGAAATGATAGTCATCTTCCTTTTTTAACAGCTCCAGCTACACGAGGGTCTTCCGAAGTAGACAACGCCAGCGCTTATATCCTAGTTTGTCGCAGTCGTAAAAATTCCTGCTTGAGAAGCTCCTCAGGAGATGTTTGAGGCTTGTTAGAGTACTTTTGGAGGGCCGGTTAGTTCATGGTCGACGTTAATAAGAAGAAAAAGAAAAAGTGACGGTCGATTTTAGCAGTTCAAATGAAAACTTGTTTTTCAGGAAAGGAAATGACGCAGTACATGTCTCACTTATCTGGATGGACGCTCGAACCGCGCTTAAGGGAAGGGGTAAAGGACGGAGTGAAAGAAGAAAGGAAAAAAGAGGGGCCATAGTGGAGGTCTCCGATTTAATTTCGACCATCAGGGTTTTTTTTTAACGTGCACTGACATCGCACAACACACGGGTGCCTTTTGCGTTTCGCCTCCTTTCAAATGCGGCCGCCGCGGTTGGGTTCAATCTTAGGTACTCCGGCTCAGTAGACGAGCGCCTTGACCACTTAGCCACCAGCGAAATGCGAATTAAGTGCGCTAGCATTTCGGTTTCACTTACGCTTCGGTTATCGGATCCATTGTTCAAAGATGGAAGCTGTCCGGATAGCGATAAAGAGGTTATGTTCATAGATGCGGACTTGGTCATTCTCTATTTTAAATTCTCAGATCCCTGCGAGTCCTCATACCACTCCTAGCGCCTTGGTGCAGCGGTTAAGCGATGCGCCACTCCTCTGCAATGGCTGCCATCGGTGGGGCTCTTGAGACTCACGTTGAACTTCCCAGCTAGTTTTCGCGACCAATCATTAAATGAACTGCCACCTGCAGCAGTTGGCAGTATGCCCACAACCGGTGGACAGTGGAAAGTGGGCAACCTACTAGGTGTATATATTGCCACACTGCTGACACTCTACCGGCGCCACCTTGAGGCCGAACCTAATATCCTAGCACGTGGCCGAGCGTCTTTTTGGTCTCAAATGAGCGCGGCTGTTCGGCGATCTTCGCCCCAGTAAACTGCTTTGCTTCCTGCTACGTTTGTCGGTGACATTATTTTTCGCACACACCTTTGCAGATTGCAGGTGGGCAGCCTTCCTCAACGCACGCTTCAGACAAGCAAACACACAACGGTTAAGTAAGTGGAATGCCACTCAAAGTTCTAGCACACTAAAACACGGAAGAAAGCATAGGCGTGCGCAGGGTTGTCCATTAGGGAAGCCAAGTTTCACCGCAGGGACCCCTTCTCCAACCCTCTCCCACCGAAACCCCTACGGTAAAACGCAACGCAAAGGTCAAGAGGAGGTGAAAAATTTCTTAAAAGATTCCTCAATTTTTATTAATAAGCCGCTTGAGATAAGGCTGGATGACTTTTAAGAGCGTTAGTTCTTATTTATCACCTTTTCTCGATTTCTTGGGGTCTGCTACCACCTTCCTTCGGGCCGAAATTTTCTGTCCGAGAAATTCAAGATGGCGGCCTCCGTAGTAAATCGATATAGCAACCTAATTGGTGACTGACTGGTGACGTCATTAGTATATCGAATGGGCGATTTATGGGTAGCGTTACTGATTTTGTGACGTGATAAATAACTAGTCATGTGTCTGTGTTTAATCGCCTATAACTCAGTAATTAATGAGGCCATCATAAATAGAATTAGATATTTGGAATTTTCTACATGCGTAAAACACGTTTCAAACCGAAATTAACTAATGGAGTTATTATTTAGTTATAGTCAGGCTTATATTTAATAGCTTATGATTAATTAACCGATAACATCATGATCTAACTGATGGCTTATTCGTAACGGGTTCGATGAGTATACCATGTTAGACACCAATATCATCTAATTAAGTTAATATTTATGGTTATGCGGCCATGACATTGCACTCAGCAGCTCAGTCACGTGGTAATACATAGTACGGACGATAGATGGCGCTACCAAACAGCTAACGCTAGGGTGCCTCGATGCCAGCGCCGCTGTTCATGGCGGCGCTGAATGGAGGCTTCAATCCTGAATGGAGGCCTCAATTCAAGGCTCAATGTGCCGCCGCGATCCTGCAGACCCATTAGAGCAGCTGTCGCTGGTCTTGCGGGCTCGTGCTTGTCAGAGCGGTCTCAAGAAGGGTCCTCAGTGCATAGCCCCGTTGGTAACCTCCATCTTCTCGGCACGCTCGACAAGCCGGCGCTGGTCGGTCGGCTCTGTGCTTCACGGAGCATCTTCCCAAGATGAAGGGGTGGTAAGATGAGGAATGGATAATTGTAAAACATTTACTTCAATATCCGAAATATCGTTATGAGTTTTTCTTACTTTCACGTGTAACATATCGCAAGAATAAGGCCGTTTCTGCATCGATGAGGAATCAAAATATTGTCACGAAGTGGTGACTGCAGTCCGGAGAACAGAAAGGCTGCGAAAATGGTGTCTAAACAAAACTCTTTAATTTGGGCTGACTTGCAATGGACTGAATCACTCGGCGGTGGCGTAGCAACAAACGCGCTCGACGGTCGTCGAACAGAATGCCCGCCGCTATCGGCCGTGGTCAGTTTAAAGCTGATAGCGAACTTTCGAGATAAAGCGTGAAAAGTTACTAACCCTCTGGAACAACGCAGAATCAGCTCTGCCCGGATGCGATCAATCCAGATAAATCTGGTCGCGTCTTGCATCGCAAACAAAGCGATAAAGAGGCGTGGCGTGAGATTTCAAGAATGAACAAATGCTCTAAAGATTCGCGGTATTACTCCCCTCTCAAAGAAGCATCGACCACATGCATTAAAACAAATAATGCGGCTAGCTACAAATAAAACGAATCGTGCGAAAATGATCACAGAGTGTGGAAATGCAGCGCCCTTTAGCGCGCATAATAGGGCTTCAAACAGACGACATGGACAACTTCTGGACGTACGCGGCGTCGCAGGGATGCAGTCATTGTGTCAGGGATGACTTCATAATACAGTTCTAGTCGACGAAGAACCTTGTACGGGCCGAAATAGCGGCGCAAAAGCTTTTCACTCAATCCACGGCGGTGAATGGGCGTCCAAACCCAGACTTGGTCTCCTGGCTTGTATTCCACGTTGTGTCTTCGTAGGTGGTAGCGTCTGGCATCGATCCACTGGTGGTCTTTGATCCGTAATCGGGCAAGCCTTCGAGCTGCTTCTGCGCGTTGTAGGTAGGCGGCGACGTCGACGTTCTCTTCTTTAACGTTGGGCAGCATGGCGTCAAGCTTGGTCGTGGCCTCCCTGCCATAGACAAGCCTAAAAGGCGCCATCTCGGTGGTCTCCTGCACTGCGGTCTTGTAGACGAAGACGACGTAAGGCAGGATTACATCCCAGGTTTTGTTTTCGGCATCGACATACATGGCGAGCCTATCGGCGATGGTTTTGTTCAGGCGCTCGGTCAGTCCGACGGTCAGCGGATGGTGTGCAGCTGTGCTCCGGTGGCTGGTTTGGCTGCAACGCAGGATGGTTTGCGTTAGTTGCGTTAGTTCCTCTGTCCGTGATGAGAACATCGGGGGCGCCGTGTCGCAGAAGAATGCACTCCGCGAAGAATTTGGCGACTTAAGTAAGTAACTTTATTTGCAGGAGGTTATACAATTAATCCCTGCGGGTGGCATAAGGCTAAAGGCTCGGAAGCCTGACGAGGCCTTAGCCCCCAATTGTGTACAGCCTGCAGCAGCAGAATCACATTTTCTTTACATAAAACACTTACGCGGCTACAATAGCACAAACATATTCCCGCACTATCAAAAACAACACGAGCACAGCAGCTAAACAATACAATAGAGCAATACAACACAAGCACATTTAGGGGATTTTGTTAAGAAAAAAGGGTACAGATACATTCATGTACAGCCGAAAGTAACAACTGCCAGAAATCAAGGAAATAAAAAAAGTATGTTAGTGAGAATTTCTAATAATACCATCCGGTAGAATTGAGCCTTATATTGTGTGGTGCAAGAACAGAATATCAGCTACAGACTACATGATAGCCATCTACAGATGTTTAGGGATTCTTGTAGTTTATTCATGGCTCTAAAAATATTTTTGAGGAGAACACTAATTCGTGATATGTTCTTTAAAAGCTCTGATTGGCTTGCTGAAGTCAATAGCAGATTCGTTTAGGTTAAGTATTTTGGCTACTTGGTAGTCTATACCCTGTTTGCCATAGTTAGTTCAAATTTTTTTGATCTTTCTTTTAGGGTTTCTAATTTCATATTTCGAGGAAGTATGGCAGATTTCTTCAGTACACAACTGTTTTTTGTAAATATATTGCATTAGAATTAAATTATATACTTTTATACCTGGAAGGATGTTATGTTTAGAGAAAAGGGGTTGCGTGGCTAGGTTTTTTATTGGGCCTTTGTAGTTTTTAAGGATTCGAAGTAGGCGCTTCTGCAGAATTAATATTCTCTCATAATTACCTTTGGTGGTAGTACCCCACACAAGCATGCCATACAACAATTTGGAATAAAACTACGTGTAAGAAATACATCTTTTCAACCATAAAGATAAAATATAGGATATTTTGGTTAGGCATCCAACGGTACGCGCGAGTTCCGAAATGAGGTGATTGACATGAAAATTCCAAGACAAATGTCCGTGAAACCATACTCCAAGGAACTTATGCACCTGCACTTTTTCCAAGTAATGGTCTTCGAACATTACCTCAATATCAGTTGAATTTTTGTTGATGGGCCTGAATACTATGTATTTAGTTTTTTGTGCATTGAGCCGTAATTTATTTTTTTTTTCAGCCATTGCGTCAATTCTACCAGATAGGCATTAATCTCCTCTCTTATTTTTCCACCTGTAAAAAATATGCTTGTGTCATCAGCGAATAGCGTGACGTCACGAGTGTGTTTTAGCTCAGTGATGTCATTTATATACAACAGAAATAGAACTGGTCCCAGTATTGAGCCTTGTGGGACCCCTGCTTTTGTAATTTTTGGGACCTCACTTTGTCCAACAAAACGTACTGCTGCCTCAGTGTCAAGAAACTCCGGAAGAGATCGAAGCTAATACCCCTAACGCCATATCTGCGCAATTTCCTCAGCATGATATTGTGGTTTACCGAATGAAATGCTTTTCGCAAATCGAGAAATATGCCTAAGGTATACAGCCTCCTATCAAGTTTATCAATTATTCGATTTTTCACTTTTACAAGTGCATCTTCTGTTGTTTTATTTTTTCGAAAACCATATTGGGGGGATGGCGAGAGTATATTATATTTATTAAGGTATGCTATCAGGCGCTTCTGGATGCACTTTTTATAAATTTTTGAAAATGTGGGCAAGACGGAGATTGGACGATAATTTGAGATATCATTTATAGGACCACATTTATGGACAGGAATTACTTTGGCCACCTTTAATTTCTGTGGAAAGATTCCAGTCAGAAACGATAAGTTTATTAAGAACGCAAGTATTGGACTAATAGTTAACGAGACTTCTTTTATTGGTGCTACCTTAATATCATCACATCCACTAGCAGCTTCCGCATTTATTCCTTTTATTAACATGTCGACTTCACCCGGGCTGACATCAAAAAGTAGAAGAGAATTCGTTTGACGAGTTTCATCATAGGTACAGTAGTCTTCAGCCTCGTCTGTTTCAGTTATTGCTGCATTCACAAAGTAGTTGTTTATGGCATCAGCTAGGGGCTGCCCCTCTAATATGATGTTATAAATGTTTATTTGTTGAATCGTGCTGCCAGCCTTGTTTTTTCCTGTCAAGTAATTGAACTCTTTTCATATTTTTTTCGGGTCTGATTTAATTCTGGAGAAATGTGACTCATAGTAATTTTTTTTGCTTTCTTTAGGTCGCTATTTAATTTGTTCCGAAACCTCTTAAACTCAAGAAATAAAGCATAATCGTTGCTCGCGAGAAATTTATGAAACATTGCATTCGGCTGACATCAAAAAGTAGAAGAGAATTCGTTTGACGAGTTTCATCATAGGTACAGTAGTCTTCAGCCTCGTCTGTTTCAGTTATTGCTGCATTCACAAAGTAGTTGTTTATGGCATCAGCTAGGGGCTGCCCCTCTAATATGATGTTATAAATGTTTATTTGTTGAATCGTGCTGCCAGCCTTGTTTTTTCCTGTCAAGTAATTGAACTCTTTTCATATTTTTTTCGGGTCTGATTTTATTCTGGAGAAATGTGACTCATAGTAATTTTTTTTGCTTTCTTTAGGTCGCTATTTAATTTGTTCCGAAACCTCTTAAACTCAAGAAATAAAGCATATTCGTTGCTCGCGAGAAATTTATGAAACATTGCATTCTTTTGTTTTATTCTTTGATGAAGCCCTAGGCCTACAGTGATCCAAGGCTTACGAATTTTCCATCTCCGCAATTTTTCCCTTAGCAACGGAAAAGCAGCCTTATAGCAGCATAGAAAAATGTCTAGAAACAGGTCGTACGCTTTATCTGCGTTTTCCTCCATATACACAGGAGACCAATCTGCCTGTTCTATCAGTGTTCGAAATTTCCTCATTGAGGATTCGCATTCGCTGTTGCTGTTCCTTTCGGTGGGCTTTTACCGCGGTGTAGCGGGTCAGGAAGTCGGTCGCTATGATGATCCACTTATTCCCAGGCGTTGAGTTTGGGAAAGGGCCAAACAAGTCTATGCCGATCTGCTGAAAGGGTCTTAAAGGGGGTTCATTGGGGTTCAGAAATCCTGCTGGTCGGGTGGGAGGGGCCTTTCGTCGCTGACAATCTCGACAGGATTTCACATAATTTGCGGCATCTGCAGACAGTCGGGGCCAGTAATACTTGTCTTGAATGTGGCAGAGGGTGCGAGTAAACCCTAGATGTCCAGCTGCCGGCTCGTCGTGTGGAGCCTGTAGAGCTTCTTCGCGGAGACAAGCAGGTACAACAAAGAGGTAGGCTGTTTTGTTCGCCGCGAAGTTATTCTTCATGAGGACTCACATTCTGTACACAGAACAAAGGCTTGAATGAGGCGGGAGGTGAAGAAACTATGCCTTCCTAGTACTCGATGAGGCGTTTTAGGTCGGGGTCCGAACGTTGCTGCTGGGCAAAAGAGCTGGGGCTGATGGGTCCCAGGAAGGCGTTCTCATCGTCGTCCAGCGGCGGCGCATCTACAAGGGTTCGTGAGAGGCAATCGGCGTCAGAGTGCTTGCGTCCGGACTTGTAAACGACGATGACGTCAAACTCCTAGAGGCGCAGACTCCATCAAGCGAGGCGGCCAGAGAGGGCCTTCAAATTGCCAAGCCAGCACAGCGCGCGGTAATCGCTCACCACTTTGAAAGGTCGTCCATACAGGTAGGGGCGCAATTTGGACTAACCCAGATGATGGCAGGGCACTCCTTCTCAGTTGTCTAATAGATAGCCTCGTCTTTGGAAAGGGAAGAAGCAGCTAGCGTATGCGATGACTTTCTCCAGCCCGTCAATGTTTAGAACGAAGACGGCGCCTAGGCCCACATTGCTTGCTTGGGTATAAGCTTCAGTATCAGTGTTTTCAACAAAATGCACGAGGGTCGGTTGGGACTCAGAACGGCGCTGAAGTTCTTTGAAGGCTTCTGCTTGCGGCGCTTCTCAATTAAATGGCACGTCTTCCTTCGTCAGTTTGGTCAGAGGTTTCGTCACGTGTGCGAGGCGCGGGTGGGGCGTGTCGTCGGAGCTTTTCTGGGTGGCGGCGTCGGTTTGAAGGCAGTTCGCGCCGTGGTCGGGGTTGTCATTTTGTGCGGCGTCGGTGCAGCGACTGTAGCTTCTTCATGCGGCGTAGCGGGTGCAGCGTCTTCAGGGGGCGTGGTCGGTGGAGGATCTTCGACGTTTCGCTCGTGAGCAACCTCACCTCCAGAGGTTGCTGTCTTTAGTTTCCCCTAAGGGGGCTGGGGGACCTTCCTCGTACCGCGGCTGCGTAGCTGCAGCGTGGCGACGCCAAGCGCGAGTTTGACGGCGATGGTGAGCGCGAAAGGCAGTTCGGCGTTTCCTCCTGTCGAGGCAGGTACTCGTAGATTTCCTGCGGACCTTAGCCGAAGCGTGGTCGTGAGGCGTCAACGACAAATCCTCGAAGACCGATACGTCGGTACGGGCAGTGACGAAGAATATGACCGGCCTCATAGCAATGGAAGCACAACGGCCGGTTGTTGGAAGTCCTCCAGGCGTCGCATTTCCTGGGGCTTGAGCGTCGTTCGTAGGCTGGGCATGCGGAGGAAGGGAGGCGGCATCCTGGAACGAGTGGCTCATCTCGGAGAGGACGTAAGGGTTGTCGTTGGGGCTGAGGAGTGCGTACTGCAGCGGCGTAGGTTATGGCCTGGGGTTCTGCGGCCGTTGGGGTGCCAAGTGCCTGTTGCACTTCTTCCCGTACCACATCCATGAGAGTCGCTGCTTGCGGTTGTGGGGAGGATGGCAGTAATTGGCGTAGCATCTCGCGGATGATTTCACGAACCACTTCCTGCAAGTTGTCGCTGGTGGTCGTCGCCGTGTCCGGACGGATTGCACAGACATAGGAAGGGCGGCTGTACTGCCGAGCCCGGACGTCGAGGGTCTTCTCGATCGTACAGGCTCCTTGCATGAATTCGTCGACTGTTTTTGGCGGCTGGCAGACGAGGCTGCCAAAGAGTTGTTCTTTTACGCCGCGCATTAAAAACTCAAATTTTTTTCCTCGGTCATCTCGGGGTCAGCGCGGCGAAAGAGGCGCTTCATCTCTTCAATGTAACCGCGGACGGGCTCGTTCGGAAGCTGGATACTGGACTCGAGGAGTCGTCCGGCTCTTTCCTTCCTCACGACACTAATGAATACCTTCAAAAGTTCTTTCTTGAATAGTTCCCATGTCGTTAGAGGCACGACTTGTGGTTTTTGTACCAAGTACGTGCTGAGGCCTCCAGTGAGCAATAAAACGTGTCCAATTTTTGCGCATCATCCCACTTGTTGAATGTATGTCACGCGCTCAAATTGGTTATTCTTGGTGGTCTTCGCTTAGGGATCCACCGAAACTTGGCGGCACCAGCGGCTGTTGCAGTATGACGGGGGTCGAGATCTGGTGAGGTTGTGGTGCTTGTAGCAGCGTCTTTTTGTTATCGGCTGCGGTCTGACAGGGTCCCGAACTCAGGCTTTTCTCCCTGAAGACGTCTGCTGGCTCGTCCTCCGGTGCGAAGCGCTGAGGGCTGGTATCACGATCTGAAGGGGCGTCCGGAACATGGAAGGATGCCCAGCATCTCCACCAGATGTCACGAAGTGGTGACTGCAGTCCGGAGAGCAGAAAGGCTGCAGAAATTGCGCCTAAAGAAAGCTTTTTATTTGGGCTGACTTGCGCCAACAATGGACTGAATAACTCGGCGGCGGCGTAGCAACAAGCGTGCTCGGCGGTCGTGGAGCAGAATGCCCGCCGCTGTCGGCCGTGATTAATTTAAAGCTGATAGCGAATTTTGGAGATAAAGCGTGCAAAGTTACTACAACATTCCGGAACTAGTAGAGTCAGCTCTGCCTGGATGCGATCATTCGAGATAAATCTGGTCGCATCTTGCATCGCAAATAAAGCGATAAAACGGCTTGGCGGCACATTTGAAGAATGAACAAACGCTGCAAATATTCGCGGCAGTATCTAACAATGTGCTTCGGAATGAATTTTCATTCTCTCTAAACCACGGCAAAAATTATTCATTTGTAGTTTGTTAACTGCAAACTACAGTTGCAGTAAGCGCCTTGTCTGAAAAGACTGCCTTATAATGACCTGGCAAGTGAGTAGTTCTTGGAACGCAACATGACAGGTCCAATTGCCGCCAGTATCATAAAAAAACATGCGTGGCTAAAACACTGCACTATAAACAATGACGAGACAGGTCCGATTGAGTAAAGGCATGGAGCAGACTTGGCGCCCCCCTTAGATGATGGGGGGGGGGGTTCCGGGGGGGGGGTGGAGGGCGTTGTGCACGCCCCTTCCTCTGTGTGCACGCCTGTGAAAGAAGGGAGGGAAGTGGGGAGGTCCTCTACCCGGAGGCAGCCCACTTCTTTATTCATGTGAGACAGTAAACAGCGAACGTGTCCGGTCCTTACGGAACCAAGTCCTCGCCCGATGCCGCGAGCTACACGTCCTGAGGGCACTGGTCGCAGGAATGTCCTCCAGGAGTGCTGAGGCCGAGGCTGAACTCTGCCTCCTGAGGGCTACGCCGGACGCTCCCCGGAACTTCGCAGCCACCTGGCGGGGAGCTCGCAGCTATCTCCCACCTGTTGGCGCTGGTCCCGACGCCCCGGACTCCACCTTAGGTCTTCCTGGCTTCCCATGCCTCCACTCTCTTCCCTGCGGACAAATTGCCCCACCAGATGGTTTTAACGTCTGTTAGGCGCCCGCAACGTGAGCCGCGAGGTCGCGGCCTTAATCAAGTCGAACATCAACCCTTCGCCCTCCGAACCTGCCTTCGCGGCCTGATGGTTGCCTCCACGGACACCCCGGAGACCTTGACCGGTTCCGGGCTGTCATCTCGCGTATCGATGCCACCAAGGCCTCGGTTAATGTCCGAATACCGGAAACCTTGAGGGTGGTTACCACGGGAACAACCTTGAGGGTGATTACCACCGGAACAGCCCTGGGGTAGTAGCCTTAGAAAGAGGAGGAAAGGTACCAAGGAAAGAGGAGGGTATGGCGATAGCATACGAATGTGTAGCTGGTTGGTGGCTTGACGGGAGCCATGCGGAGGGTGGTTACAGTAGAAAGAGGTGGTAGAATATGACTAGAACGGAGGAACGTATCACGGTGAACGTAGCAAAGACACCGGTGAGGAACGTAGCAAGGAGACAGGAACGGTTATAGTAAGTAGTTGTATGCTGGAGCGGATTGTGGGCGGGGACCTCTGTCCAGGACTCCGGTAGCTTCCGCCGACGCTTTGGCGATGGCAAACTTGGGTCGCACAAGCCCACAGGCGGCAGCGCCCGGTTCTCAGGGCAGTGGCGCATCCCTCAATCGCTGCACCATTGCGGAAGGAGTGATGTGAGCACTCCCAGGGACCTATGAATGTAAAGCTGGGAATGACCAATTCCGCATAAATGGACATTAACTCGTTAACGCTACCGCGTCATATTCATAATGCGAATCTTATGTGTCCCCTCTAATTTTTTTATGCATGCTCATTTCAAGCACACACATCTTATACATTCATTAGACGCGCATGTGTCTTTTGCAGTACAGCCACTAGGGAGCCAGGGACGAAGTCTGTTTACATACTACAGTTACAACTGCTGTGCATGGCTTGGGAAACGCTGCAACAGCAATTAGTTTTTTCTCTTCGAGCAATGCGCAGTGCGCTGTTTTCAATATCTGACTAATAATTTGAAGTATGTAATCTTAGCTGATTGAAAAGTGTGATTATCTCGGCTGTAATTACGGACGGTTGCTGCAGCCTGTAGTGCAGCCCGGCTTGTTCTAGTCAACGTGATTGAGACGATGGGAATTCGCATTAAGAGTCGCACCGTCGTTCTGAAATCACTATTGCACGTTTGGGGGCAGCGTAACTCAGTGCAGCCACCGTTATGTTATTTTCGAGCAGAAATCGTAGAGCTTTGTGAAATCAGTTGTTTACGTACGCTCGGCGAGTGGTTACGATAGAACTAGGTGGTGTACGCGATCGAGATGTGACTGGTTTTTCAGTGTTGGAAAGAAGCGGTCCAGAGAGATACAAAGCAGCAAAGTCGTCGTACACCACCTTTCCATCCCACGCCTGTTTGCGGTCGTGAACGTGAACCACAGTAACGACTGCTTGGCTAATTTTCAAACCACAGCAAACACCTTTTATTGGCCACTGAAAACACCTATTCTTCGCTCTTAACCTCTGCTGAACCGCTGCCATCACCGTCCGGTTCACGCCGCACCATTCTTCTTCCTTCGCTGCTTTTATTTCCAACAGGGGTGTTTTTAATACACTGTTTAAGACACGCGAAGACATTACAAATTTTGCCTGGTTTATGTCTGGCGCGAGGCCTATGAGACTGGGCGATGTGCTGAGACTGTATAGGCGATCGCGTGGTAGCTTACCTTGTTGTAAAGGTGGGAGGAGTTTGCATACATGATCCACCTTCTGTTCACTCACGCTACCTAGGATTAAGTCATGAAAAATTCCCCCGCCACCGCTGCTGCCTTGCTGCACAGACTATATTAGCATCTATCCATCATTAACATGGCACTCGTCATGGCTGTGAGGGTCCGTACTCTCTTCTCACGAGAAAATTCTTGTTCGGATTAAAAACACTGAACTTTTTTCGATTTCCTTTTTCTGCTTGTGCGACGTATAAGTACCACACAGATTGCTGAAATTGCTCACCGCGGTCAGTAACGCACGCGCAGTACAAACATCGCCCAGGGATTAGGAGGACCAGTACTACTACAAAAGCGCCAATATATATGCGAAAGTAGACTGATTTTTTCGCCAAAGGCAGCACTTGTCCGATTCTGCCAGCATATGTTTCAAGACATTCTTCTATTACATCGCGTATCTATCATGTTCACCTCTGAATACATCCGGTACAATTGTAGCTAACAGTCAAGAGGAGACAAGAGAATCATTGCACGTATCAAAAATTTAGAATTTACGAGTGGAAGGCTACGGCGCCCTCCTCGATTGTCTCGCGTGAGAACAGCGCGAGCCAATACACTCCACAGCCACCCCCCCCCCCCCCCCCCAAAAAAAAAAACCGCGAGACTAATTTCCAGTCAGATAAAGATTACACTACAATTCTCAGATATCCAAATATTATTTACTTCCTATTAGAATAAAACTCGCTCTGGTGAACAATAACAAAAAATAAAAGCGAGCCAGTTGCTTCGACCTTGGCGAGCAGAGTTCTCAAAGTAGAATATCCGGTGGAACCAGCATGCAAAAGTTCGTCTCATACGCACAGATTAAACCAAGATATTCTCAGTGGCATAACGCCTATGGATGTGCACAACGGTGCATCGAATGTGCACTCTCTCTCGTTCACAGATATCTGTTGTGTTCATTATTGTGTGCCGGACCCTCACTCTCATGCCTGCTCATAGAACATGGCGCCGTTGCTGTCAGTCATGTTGAAACACGCAGGACAAGCTGGTACCACCTTTTGGCAAAATTTACAGGGTATGAAGGTAACAATAGGGCCTTTTCTTGAATTTAAAGGGGGTTAACAGAACAGCGTTCTCCGGCGTTTTCAACGCTTACTGCATACTCGGGCACTGTTTCCATGAATACGCTTACTCGGAAATCTGCGGAGCAAAAAGTAAAACGCTTTGTAAAAGGAACACACATTTCGCGCATACAAGAAAACTGTGAACATGACGTCTGAACCAGGGATAATTTTCGGTATTTTTATGCGAGCACTCCTTTAAGAGCCTCCATGAAAACGAACGTGTAGGTATATTTGGCAAAAAAAAACAAACGAAGTAAACTTTGGATTTTCCGCGCCATCACCAGCATTAAAAGGAATCATATTCAATAAAAAAATAAACCTACGAAACTTTGTGCAATCTGTCTGTCTTTAAAGCCGATGACATTAACCACATTCTACGCATGGATGGGAAACCTAGATCAGCGTTAGAACACGGTTGAAAAGGCGTTCCACAATCCTTCGACGCACCCTTTTCTGAACAATCTCACACAATGGTGCATGTTATCTTTTCGCACTTCTGAAATAGGACCAGAAGCATTACCGACAAAAAATATTTGCGGGTGTACTGGCAGCGTCCTTCGAAACCAAAACAAATATCTGTTACCTTTGACGTCTGCGCCAGAGAGTGACAACCACGTGAACATAGATATGAACAACAGCAGTAGGAAACTCTACAAAGGCACACAATTAATGTGCTACAACGGAAACAACCTGAGGCCGGTGTTCCATACGCGCCCGCGATCTGTAAGCGGCTTCGAGCGAATAGTATGGCCGTCAAGGCATACGGCACTGATTTCCACTCACTTTGTGGACGTGAAAGTTGCTCAAACAAAGCGCGCTTCGTGAAAGTCTCAAAATAATACAATGTCAAAAAATTCGGGGAAAAATATTTGACATCAACATGAAATGTTTGACACCCACATGACCTCAACGACCGCGCCCTCACAGGAAGGCGCATTTGTGCTCCGGGTTCATGGGTGATCCCTCGAGGCAGCGAAAGGCATTGGCGAAAGGCTGGAAGTTGCGCATGGCTTCGGTGCATTCAGGCGACACACGGAGGTGGTCGCTCCTCTCCCAGCAAGTCACGTGGCAGGCCGTGAGGAAGAAGACCTGCTCTTCCGTGTACTCCTCGAAGCCGCAGGTCCCGATCTTCGCTGCGGAAGCGGAGGTAGGCCGCGTGCGCGATCTTCAGTGCCGGAAGGAGGGGAAAGAGCGCCGTCACGTTCCCACCGGAAGTGGCGTTGGCCGAGCACCCACCCAGCTCCCACAGGGCTCGGCCTGGGGAGCCGATGTTCCGGGTGCTCCCTGCGCCAATGTCGAGGGCGGACGATGCCGGATTCCACGGTGTCTGGGTCATGTCATCGCTGAGCAGAACCGTGAGTGCGTTGATGGTGCGCGCGAGCTGCGATATACGAAGAGGCGGGAGTATAATGAAATATCCTGTTTGCGAAGCTTCTTACCAACATCATTGCAGCTTCAAGAGATACGTACATATGGGTAGAAAATTACAGGTTGCACCTTCTAACTATTGGTCATTATTCCTCGCAGACCACCTTCAGAAAAAAAGCACTCTCAATATCGTTTTCTCATAAACAACAATCATTGAAGAAGGCCAACACTAAAATTAATAACACAGAACACATTTAGAAAAAAACTTGGCTGACAGTCCTCAAAAATCAATAACAAGACATCATTATACCGATGCGCGTGCCATGTAAAGCAGATATTTCGAGTCAAATGCGCCGAGCTCATAACTCCAGCAATTTCATCACATACAGCGTCGCCTAAATTTAGTTTTTCGGTGCCGTCACAACAAAATATTAGACGCAGTAAATTGCGGATTGACTATGCATTTTGTCCTGAAGTGTGCTCTGAAATCTGTGAAGTTTGTCGGGAACGCGATCGAACCGAAGAGCGCAAGTGGAAGAAAAGCAAATATGCACGCGAGCGTATGTGAGACTCCCAACCTGGCAGTCGCCAGTGAAACGACACAACGGGCCAGCCAATCCAGACCTATCAGCCACCAATACTCCGGAAGTGCCAGTCAACTTTCGCTGACTAATGCGCTAAGACATAGAGCTTAAATCTGCTAACATTGTTAGCAATGTACAGTTCAGCATTTGACATCAGAATCGGTAGGTCCAATTGCTTCAAGCCACGATCATCCGCCTGACAGGCGGTAATAGCGCTAGTATAAAGGAAAAAAATGTTTAGAGAATCTATGTTTAAGATACGTTAGTCAATGTTTTAGCGCGACTGAACAAGACAATTACTTAAACTCATTAGCCTAAGAACATTGAATACAGCTTAGTCACACGAATCACTTCGAGTGCATCCGCTACTGCCCTAGCAGTGCTCTTGCTTGCACAGCAGGTCACGTCTGAGCCCGTTCGGATGCCGTTGCAAGAGCAAGCTGAAGAAATGTGGTGGACAACACACGGGAGCGCACTGGGTCGTCCTCCGAACCCTGACTGGACACCCACCTCGGCTTCAGAAAGTTGTGGGTTCGACTCCCGCTGCAGGCCTCTTACCCACCAGTAAGATGCCAACTATGGTCACAAGGGCACAAACCGTACAAGCCATAGTACGGCCCGGTGCTCCGCTTCCTACGGCTCCATGGCTTCGGAGAGGAGACTGTGCTTTCAAATCACGTCGCTGAGGGCTTGAACAGGCACTCTGAAAGGGCCACAATTGGCTTTACCGCAGAAGGGGGATTTTTGTTCCTGGATGTTAGCTTTTCAAGAGAGTATAGGTGATGTTAACAAAGGTCCTTTCAAGCCTTTCACCCCAGAAGAGCCGAGCAACAGGCCGGGGGAAATCTTGTGCTCTTTAAAAAACCGGTGGGTGCCCGCCGGCTCTGGAGTTCCAACCTCGCTCCTCCTTAATAAGAGAATGATGATCTAGCGTCAGGCCACCGAAGTGGTGGCCTTGTGTTAGAGCACCGGTAGAGCAACAGTGGGCTTCACCGCACCTCTTTGTGCGCTCTGTTCTTTTAGCTTACATTTGCAACAGTTTATTCGCGTGAATTAATCAACTCCCCCTGTTTCCTCGGAGTAAAACTTGAAACCTCGAGATCATCAACGTTACCTGCATGGCGTACAAGAATCCGAGGCCTCCGTAGGCCATGGCGTCAGTGCTCTCGTCGGCGTAGTACGGCGGGGCTAGTGCTGCCACGGCCACGGAAATCACATTCGTCGCGGGGCTGTACGCAGCCAGGTGGGCCGACTGCAATCGAAACAACCGCAGGCTTGCCTGGTACACTTCGCTGCCAAGCGACGTTTGCAGCTGCTCGCGGCTCATGCGCCAGTGGCCGAAGAAGCTCTGCTCCATTTCGTATTCGGGTCCGTACAGGATTTCAAGGCTCCTGGTAGTCGTGTACTCTTCCGGAGGCCATATCACCGTGCTGGCGTTCTGGAGCCGGGTGGCGACAGCACGGACCGCTTTGGGGTCCAGGGTGGACCAGGAGGTGACCTCTGTTTGTGCCGTCTGGTGCAAAGTGCTCAGGAGGGCCGAAACGGCGAGCCTCTGAGCTTGGGGCATTACGCCGTCGTCAGCGCCTGAAAAAAGAAGCGTGTACACGTGGGCAGCGTTTATACCGCAAGCCATCGGGTAGAAAAACTCGGACAGCGGGCGTTTCATGAATAGGTCTCGCACCGAGCTACTAGTGATAGGGGCGAGGAGCTGGATGAACCACCACGCAATATGGAAGGTCACCTCCCGGGCAGAGTAAGAAGTTAAGAGGACACGCATGGCATCCAGCAGGTCGCCGTCGGGGGAGATCAGAATGTCCTCATCATTGAGCGGTGGTTTCGCGCTGAAGGCGGATTGCAGGGCGTCGACCCAGTCTCGAGCTTGGAGTTTTGGCACCAACGTGGTAACTGACGGATCAGCAGAAATCGAGGCCTCGGGTGTGTGGCGTTGAAAAAGAGAGACAGGTTTCCGAGGATAGAGTGCTGAATGTCATGGCTAGCCTTTGCGAATTCTGCAAATGCGGGTAAGGCCGCCCTTTCTCCAAGGATTCCGGATAAGACCCAGTCGACGACTGAGTTATAGAAGCCTTTGTACTTATTAACCTCGTGATTAATTATTTCCGCAATATATGATATACCCGATGGGCTCATGGATACCGACCGCCGGTGAGCGGTGCCGTGCCATGGCTCTACGAAGTCAACATAGAACCACAACGGCGTGACCCGCAGGACGGACAGGTTCACCAGAGCCCGCAAAGGCACTGAGTAATCGTCGGTGTTTCCAAGCCGAGCATCGGTGGGGTCTAGCAGCCAGGGGAAAAGCTCTTTGCTCATGAATTCGATGAGGCTTTTCGAGTCATCGATGTCTGCCGTGGAGCCTTGCAGGCGAAGGCAGGCGTCCATCATTAGCCTCACTCTTTTCATTAGGGGCCGACGGGGGTCATCGCGAAGCTATGCTCGTCCCAGCAGCCAGTACGCCAAGCGAAAAAGTGGCGCGGATACACTAGGCCGGGTGTCGTCGTGGAGCCATCCGGAGCACACAAACTGGCCGAAATCTTCGCAGGCTTCTGGGCTCTTGTCTCTTTTCAGGCCCAGCGCCTGCGCGTGATCCAAGCAAGCCCGTGTGGTGCAAACCGCGGGTACAACGTGACGACTGGTCACTGTGTTTGCAAGGTAGAAGACGACCACGGAAACGATGGTGATGATGACGAGCAGAAACACGACGGCTGCCGTCTTCCTGAAGGTGTCATGTTTTCGTCCTGTTAATCCGCGCGGCGATGGTGAAAAAGGAGACCCGACACGTACCTGCGGAAGAACGATATTGTGTAAATGAACTCCGTGCAGCCAGTAGTTATGACATCTCTAGAACCCAAGACCTACAAGCAGACATGAATCTACGACGCTATTGACTTGGAAGGAACAAATCTAAGTGCATTCTTCGATACGTATTTGGAGTAAGTACTCAAAGCACCCAATATACATTTTGCTTGTTACACAGACTACCTTATAATTTCACATTCATGGGACTAATAAAAAAGCAGAGACTGAAGGGGCTAAAACTGAACAAATCGTAACTATGGGAAGTTAGCGCATCGGTTGTCAATTAATGATAATCCTTGTTCATAATCTACGGAGTTTTACTTAGGTTTTTTTTTATAGCTGCACTCTCGGCTTGCCGGTCAGCTGGAAACTGCCATTCACTAGAAATTGCGGCATAAACACATACAATGCAAGGATTTCACCAAGCCGCTGCGAGTCATAAATGACGTAAACTTTCTACGAAACACGCCGTTTCCACAGGAAGACATTGGTAAAAGCAAAAATCATGGCTCTCTATCGCCTTTACGCCATAAGCTGTAAATCGTACCATTTCAGATCACACGATATTTCCTAATTCCCTTCGGTACATGTACGACAGCGCAAAATTGATAAGCAACGGCAGGGAATGCCCAGACTAAAAAGTTTTGATGAGAGAAAGAGGAAGTTTTTGCATTCTAGGCGGTAACTCTTTCATTACGATAGGAAAATTGGAAACATGTTGCCATGTATCGAGATCCGCAGATCACACGGAGTCTGTAGGTTACTCCGGGAACTTTTTTAATGACCAAACCAAGCACGGCTGCTAACTTTTCAAAATGCGATTTTTGTATGTCTCCAGATACCCAGTACCACAGAAGGTAGCCAAACGATGTCACAAAGCCTGAAAATGGAGCATGCGACTATAATGCGGAAAATTTCGCAGAGTGAAGCCTGAAGAAGAAGACTCGAGTCTTATCGGAAAAAAAAAAAACTTTTCGCAAGAGAAGACAGGGTATCAGAGATATTACCCTTCAGGTTACCACACACCCTAGATGAAATGCTCAACTTCATTCATTCCGTTTACGGCTGTGACTGCCACTCTTTCTTCAGCTCGGCAAGGGTGCAGGTATGGTATCGTTTGCACAAAATGACATCATCGTCACGAGCTACGTCACGTTGACGAAACCTTGTCTCGTATTTATATCAGCCAAATCAGATGTTTGAAACGGATAAGTATTCTCATGCAACCTATCAATATTCGAAGAGCCAATTGATTCAGTAACCTACTTAGTAAAACAATCATCCCATCAGCCATGCAGGATCCCAGTGACCCCATTACTCAACAAGACCCTTTCTTGCGTAACACGTGACACGTGATGCTTTGCACAGATGACGCATTATCGCAAGTCTTTATGTGAACGGCCCTTGTCTGGGTCTTAATTCTGAGCAGTGGAACTCCGCCCATGGCTTGATAGCCAGAGTTTCTGGAAGCTGTGCGTTTTGGCGCACTGCACCCCGACAACGCTGAGCTTCTCACAACAATATTACACTGCACAGCGAGCATTTATTTGAAGGAAGCCGCCGCGTACCATTTCCCGTAGTCCTCTGAGGGCGTCCAACTCTTCAACAGAGCTACGCCTGGGCAGCGTCTTGGGCGCTCCTAGTGAAAAGAAATGATGGCAGAAGATGAAAACGCCGTGAACATGTCCAACGCACTCGCGCTATGGAATAATAATAGCGTCTTTTGTAAAGAATGGGCGAATTGGTTATTTTTTCGCTGGTCCACGATATCCAACTGCTTCAAGAGAGCGTGAAAAAAAAAACTTCGACAACGCTTAACCTACACTTCAGAATGCCATACGGTAGCATTCGAGATCCCTACTGCTCCACAAGTACTCTCTGTGGCCAAGGTGCTGCCTACATCAGGATTTGGTCGTCCCACTTAGCCTTCTTTACCTTACCCTGTCGCCAACCCAGTGGGCAGGTAGCCACCGGCCACTGTAGACAAGCAGTGATGACGTCACACGGGCAAGTTTTTTAACAGTACTTTCGCATTCAGTTTCATTTTATTTTTATTTTCTTTTATTACGACCATGCCAGACTAAAAATGATCTTGGTGCGTTAATGCCTCCGTTCGGCCGACTGCCATTTGATAGAATACGGAAAGAATTATGCTGAATAAATTTCAATGCTGCAAAGCAAAATATTTGACACACGAAACGCATGAAATCCTCTTTGGCGTGAATTCCAGAAACAGAAGTTTATAGCTAAGCCACGAATTAGTTTCTAGCGAACTTAGTGGTAGCATGCTGCGATGCGGGCGATATATTTGCTGGAAGCCACTGCTGCCTGGCAACGCGAAATAGTGTGGCGGTGATTAGCGCAAAAGGGCGCTAAGCTTTTAAACCATAGAAAAGCTTGCATATTGCTTCAAGTCGGCTTAGGAATGGCTGCTGTAAGTACGATCGCTGTTTCAATTTCGATTAATGGTGTTCAGATATGGCTATGGTTGCGTTGCAAGTCGCATTAGGTTTTCGGCACCAGTGGCATACAATGTTTCTATATGTCATTTCTGATTATTCCTCCAGACTGTGAGCGTATATATATATTTCTGGCGATCACAATAAATTCCAGTTAAAGTTCATGCCTATATGTGTGTCCCTTTTCATATCCAGTCGTGTGTGTGCGCAATTATTTTTATAAAAGCAGCTCAAGTCGACATGCAGAATCGTAAGATCAGGATCTCACGCGCAGTTATTCGCGTCGACCCACGTGATCACTCCGATGCCATTATGAGCTGGCTCCGATGTGAGCAGGCTAAAACACTGCGTCCAGAAACTGGGCAAAACCTGCTGAGCATAACTCTCTTTCGTGACTACCCCACTTCACCATGTGGTAAAGCACTATACGGAAATTGTGAAAGTGGCCCCCGTGTCAAACCGCCGTGGTGGCTCAGTGGTTTGGGCTCTCGGCTATTGAGCCGGAATTTCTGAGTCCGAAGCCGTCCGCGAGTCGAAGCGTAAAGCCGGCCGTGTGCTGCGTGATGTCCGGGACATTCCAGACATTATTCCGGAGCCCTCCACTACGGTACCTCTTTCTCTCTCCCTTCTTTCACTCCCACCTTCCTCCCTTTCTTAACGGCGCAGTTTGGCTGTCGACCGTGAAGCGAGACACTTGCTGGGCCGTTTCCTGTCATCAGCAATTTTTTTCTAGCCGCAACAGAAGAAAGCTTGCCTATTCAATATTAGTTAACTTGACTTCTAGCGAGCACGTCTTAGCATTATTCTGAAACATTGCACTGCTCACAATGCTATGGCAAAAATGTGACCTTATAACATAAAAGGCCCCCTTTTTTAATTTCCCGTAAACACCCTGCATAGCTGTTGCTCAGCGACCATAGTTTTGTTCAGGAAAATTGACAAAAGACCAATTATGAGGTGTGTCAGGCAAGGAGACACGATCTCTCCAGTAGTATTGATAGCCTGTTTAATGCAGATAACTGTATTGGGAAGAGTGGGAATAAAAGTTAAGCTAGATTATCTTAGTAATCCTTGATTTCCTGATGACATTGCTTGCCTAAATAACTGAGCGGACCAACTGAAACGCATGATCCAGGTC